>NC_050448.1:13329375-13629375 GCF_903995425.1 Onychomys torridus
TGTGTGTGTGTAATGTGTGTGAGAGATATCTATATGCAGATTCATGTAGAGGCAGGGTGCTGACAGCAGGTGCCTTCCTCAGTCTCTCTCCATCTTATTTTTGAATACAGGGTCTCAGAAAACCTGGAGCTCACAGATTTTTCTAGATTGACTGGCCAGCTCTAGAGATCCTCCTGTCTCTGTTCTGCCGATGCTGGATACAGGTGCTCACTACTACCCAGCTGTTGACATGGGTGCTAGGGATCAGTCTCGGGTCCTCATGCTGATGTGTCAAGCCCTTTACTCACTGGATCATCTCCCCAGCCCAACTTCTCTTACAGTAATCTCAAACTTGTTTTATTGGATCTAAAGTAGGTTTAGCCATCTTTGTGGCTTAAATATGAAATACGCCCTACAGCCTTATGTGTTGAATGGGCCTCAGCTAGTGACACTATTCTGGGAGATTTGGGAGACTGATTGGAGGAAGTAAGTCATGGGGACTGTGCTGTCAAAGCTTATGCCTGGTCCCTAGTTCCCTCCTCATGTTCTGCAACCCGTCAGTCTTGAAAGGAGCAGCCTCTGACATGTTTCTGTTGCTATGATGGTGAATTAATCACCACGGGCCCAGAATCAGCAGGGACAAGCAGCTGTAGACTCAACCGCCTGAGACCATGAACCAAAATGAACTCATTTTTCTCTCAGGTATTGTGATCAGCCACGCAGAAGCAGCAACTACAACCAAAGGAAGTGGAGGTCTGGTGTAAACACTTGATAGTTTGGCCAAACTTCCCATCACTAAAGAGAAAGGAGCAAAGAAGCACAGAAAATTAGTTTGGAGGCAGAAGGCCATGGTTCATACTTTGATTGTCATATATCAGTTATGTGATAATGACCAATGATCTCTGATGCCCAGTGTTCTTATCTGTAAGGTATGGAAGCAGATTACCCTGGCAGACTGGACAGTTATATAGATTAATTAAGGTAATGATTATAAATTAGGGTCCCTATAGTATCTGACAATATTTACATAATGAAACTGAATATTTGCTGAGTGCTTGTGACGTGCCTCACTGAACAAAGGGGCTTACAAGGATTGTCTGACCAAATTGCTGCAACTGCCTAATGAGATAGCTGTTATTACAATCCTCCTTTACTTACATGGGGACTGAGCCATAGATAGATTAGGGAACTTTCCTAACATCATACAGAAAACATGGAGGGAGCTAGAATAAATGGCAGGCTTGTCATCAATCTATGTTCATTGCAACCATGCACATTCTGCCTTTCACATGTCTTAATTTTTACATTTGGCATAAGGACTTGTAGTGGGTAGCTGTTCCAGCTTTGACCTGGAAGTACTACCCCTAGTGAGGCTTTTGGTAACTGCCACACCTACCTATGACCTGCCCCTGGGGCGGGGCCGAAACTGGAGCCCTTAAGATCTGAGATCCAGACACGCAGGCCCTCTTGGTTCCTCATGATCCTGGATGCTGGATGGTAAACCTAGCAGAGTTCTCCAGAGAAGCCTGCTGGACTGTACCTCACCTCTCCTGGATACTGTAACCAACCTCCTTACTGGCTGTAAGTTACCCCAAAATAAACCTCCTTTTTAACTGTGTGGAGTTGCCTTGATAATCCCCACAATAAGGACTTGTTTAAAACTTAATGAGCCACTATTATGGGAAACTATTTCTGAGTATATATGAACAAACTTCTACTCAGATAGGGAATTGCTGACAGACCAAAGTAAAAAAATACCACAAAGCCCAACTCAGTGAACCATTGAGTGATTTGGGTTTACTTATAGGGGTATGGGTGAAGGGTTACTTATGGGTACAGAAATGACTCAAAGACAGTTACATCACCAAAGCCCACCCAGCATGGTTGACAGCTCATAAAGCTGGAAACCTAGAGCACACTGCACACCCCAGGCAGGCGACAGATTGGAGATAATTCTTTCCAGACACGTTGACTGGTCTGTCTCTTCCAGACAGCTTGGCTGATCTCTGGTAGTTGATATTTCTAAGAGTGACTCTCAGCAGGCCTTACTGATTATATATGCTTCAAATGGGAGGGGCCTAGTGAATCTGGTCAGTTTCATGGAATTCCTGAAGCCTCCAAGTTGTTTACTTCCTGAGCTTAAGTAGTTTCCCTGAGGATGGAGTGTTTTACCTCCCTTTAGGACAGTGGTTCTCAACCTGTGGGTTGTTTGAGATTGAGTGAAGACCATGGAAAAACACAAATATTGACATTATGATTCATAACAGTAACAAAAGTATAGTAATGAAGTAGCAACGAAAATAATGTTATGGTTGGGGGTCACCACAACATGAGGAACTGTATTAAAGGTTGCATCATTAGGAAGGTTGACAACTACCGCCTTACAGTCTTCTTGTGTCTTAAGGAGCTTCACTTTGAAAAGGATGGTTTTGCCTCAGAGGAAGCTGCTATACACAATACCCTCTACTACATTTCAAGAGCTATGTTTGTTACTCAACCCTCAAATATTTGGAATGATCATGAATCTGTTTTTTTGATGAGAAAATTGAGACTCGTGAATCTCAATATTAATCTCCCCAGAAAAAGAAATCATCAAACTAACAGAAAGTTCTGAAGCCTGCATTGGAACTATGTCTAATAACCACACACCATCTTTGCTGTGCCACACTGTCTACAGAGTATGGGGCCCATGACCTGTTCACTGGAATTCATTGCAATCACCACCAGGACCTGCCGTTACATGGCCTAATCTCCCTAGAGCATCTGGTAAAGGGGTGATGATAAACGTCCTGGCTGGAGGTCTGCACACAGTTCCCTGGCCCGTGTTCATAATGCCTTCCCCTCATGCTATATGGCCAGGTGCTGTCTGCAGCCCAGCTTCACAGGGTCAACCCTATAAACACCACTGCACAGATACTCAGCTGTGTCATGAACAGGAACCATGTGGAGAACAGCAGAAATCTATACTGGCTGTTACAGTCTGCAGATGTTTTGATCTAAGGGTCCTGTTGAGGCTTTTTTTTTTTTTTTTTTTTAAATCCGGAGAACAATTTTACTAGAGCTTGAGAGGGAAACAGTACAGACAAGCTGAAACTCCCAGCAGCCATGGGAGGGGGTGTCTTTTGAGTGAGCCGGTTCAAGTCCAGAAAAAAGTGAGAAAGGCATTAGTGTCAGAGAAAACAATTAGAAACAGAGACATCTTACTAAGAAAGATAAAACACTCCAAATAAGGAGGTGGGCTAATAAGCTGAGGAAAGAGCCCAAGGTATCTGGCCGCATGGCAGGCTGTGTGGCCCTTTTAGTGAGTGAGGCCTTTCTAAGTCAGCATTCCAGATGCTCCTCCTATGGGTAGTTTTTGGAATTAAACATTGAGATGTCCTGACTATGCACGTTTCCTTGTTCTATAATCTAAATAACCCACGCCACAATACATTAGAAGGTATTAGAAGGGCTGGGATAGGCAGGGCAGAGCTGTGTTTGCACTTGGATATTGCTCAGGTAGCTTCATCTTTTATTTTATTTTATTTTTGAAAAGTTCTGGGTGTGATATGTGACATGCCATCACCCATGGAAATGTTATTATGTGAACTTTGGTGCTCTAATATCTTGCTGAGAAGGACTTTGTGTGCAACGTATCCATAGATGATATGAACCCAAATTACATAAAAGTCTACAAGTGAACACAAGGAAGAAGGCAGCCATTGTTACTATTTGGAGAATGCAGGTTATTACTGAACTGGCCTCCATGTACAGAAGAAAATGCAGATGTTAGGTACAACATCATTAACCACATAAACAGGCAGAGGGAAGGGTAAGGCCACATGGCTTTGAAACACGCTCAGTGCAGGTTGCAGTGCCTTGAGCTTTTACATCTGGTTTACCTCATTATTTTTAATGCTTACCTTTTAAAGCCTGATCCATCACAAAATTAAGCTTTTGATCTCTTTTCTGGTTAAATGAGATGCTAGCATTTATATTGTGCCATGGGATATCTTTCTATATGTTGTGAATATGTGTTGCTCTGATTGGTTGATAAATAAAGCTGCATTGGCCTGTGGCAAGGTAGCTTAGAGGCAAGCATATATCCAAGCAGATAGACAGGAAGAGGAAGGAGAGGCAGAGAGATGCCATCCCACTGTCAAGGGAACAGCATGTAATGGCACACAAGTAAAGCCACGGAACATGTGGTGACGTATAGATTAATAGAAATGGGCTGAGTTTAGTTATAAGAGCTAACTAGCAAGAAGTTTGAGCCACAGGCCGTGGCCATAAATTTGTAAATAATATTAAGCCTTTGAGTCATTATTTTTATAAGTGGCTGCGGGACCTGGGTGGGGTGGGGACCAGAGAAACCTTTTGACTATAATACTAACGTGCAAGGTTCATAGAATATGGTTTATGCCCAGTATATCATCCCATCCTTTCTTTCTTCTACAACCTCAAAGAGCCCTTCCATGTTTTTCTAACATGTAAGGTATATAAGTGGTTTTTGAACCTTCCATTGCAGTTGTACAATAAATACATTAAAATGTAGCCTGCCAGGTATAATTCTAGCACTTGTGAGGCAGAGGCAGGTGGATCTCTGTGAGTTCAAGGCCAGCCTGGTCAGTCTAGTGAGTTCCAGGACAGCCAGGGCTATGTAGAGAGGTCCTATCTCAACGAACAAACAAACAAACAAACAAACAACAAAAAACAAAAAACAAAGAAACAAAGAAACCCCAAAACCTATGTATGTATGTATGTGTGTGTGTATATATCCTAACATACTCAATATATTATTGATAATCTAATGCTAAGAGTTGCCCAGAAAAAAATGAGTTTATTAAATCAGCTACATAGAATCAGCCATGGTTTTGATATGGCATGAGTCTCTGTGTTGTAATTTACCTCCCACTTTGAGGTGTTAAGGGGCAGGAAATAATCTAACTAGAGGGTTTAGATGCAGGGTCTTTGAGGACTGTTAGAACTAGATAAAACCATGAGATTGAAGTCCTATGACTGATTGGTTGTGCTTTATCAAGATAGGGAGAGAGACCAGTCACATGTACATGCATAAGCACCTCATCCCTTGCTATGTGCTCCTCATGCCTTGTAATGTGGTCTCCATCCTTTGTCATGTGATGCTCAAGGCTGCCTTGTAGCATGGACAAGACACCAGACAAAGCTCATAGTCTTTGTTCCTTCATCACCATGAGCCAAAATAAACCCCCTTTTCCTATAGCAACCTGCCTCAAATATTTAATTACAGTAATAAACGTGAACTAAGACAAAGGAGTATAGCTGTAACAGGTTACCTTTGTTAGGTGGATATTTAGACTAAACTCTAGTTAATAACAACACTCTTATTAAAAATCTTGTAATGGTTTATGCCTATTATAATGGGGAGTTTTATGTTCACTATTAAAATTCCCTATAATGATTAACTTCAGAATTAATCCTTGTGGTGTGTGTAGGGTTTGGCAGTTTTGATATTGCCATCAGAGAATGCTCAGAATTTATCTTCAGAGTGCCCAGCTATACTTCTGGTTTTGAGAAAACATTCACCAAGAGACTCATATTCCAAGAGGCTGTGCTGGTATTAAAGCATTAATGTCTAAATTACCTCATGTCTTACATAATACAGACTGTTTCCAAATCATATGACCCTCACTCCATCTATCTCAAATCCTCCCACTGGAACCCAGTTGTGTGCCTCCATCTTCCTGTGGTGACCCACAGGTCTGTGGTATTGCTGTTTATGTTGTGGTAAAGTAATCACAATTCAAACAACCTAATGTCATGATTTAGACAAGGAAAAAAAGAGTAGTGGGCTAAAGAGATGACTCAGGGGTTAGGAGCATACATTGCTCTTGTAGTTCCTAGCACCTCTGTTGGGTAGCTCACAAATACTTATAACTCTAGCTCCAGAGGATCTGACACCCTCTGCTGGCCTCTGTGGGCATTGCATTCATGCACACAAACCCACACATAGATATACACATATTCATGTAATTAAAAATAAAAATAAAATCTTTTAAAAATTAATAAAAAACTCAAACTAGTTAAATTATGGGCTCCATCTCATTTCCAGTATTGTTTCCTTCAGCATGCTTTTAACTAGATTTTAGGGCACAATTAACTACCCTAAAATGCGATGGGTTAGACTGATATCCTAAGAATCCTATTTCTGGTAGATTCAGTACAGGCAGGTCCACTCCGCTCCTTCCAGGCTGAGCAAAATGTCCCTGCATATGCCCCAGGTTCCAAACAGCCCTGGAGGAGATGAGAATGGAGGGGAGGTGCTGGGGGAAGGTGGGGGCAGCGGCGGGAGTGGGGAGGACAGGGGAACCCATGGCTGATATGTAAAATTAAAACACAAATGTAATTAAAAAAAAGAATCCTGTTTCTGAGGAATATTATGAATATGGGAAATTCTCATGAAAATTTCTGTTATACACAAAACTGCATATATGGTATGTAATCTTATTATTAAAACTATGTTTACATTATACATGCACATACACATAAACACATGCAAACATACATCACACCAACACACACACATACACTAACAAACACACAGAAAATGACTTGCAACTTATAAAAATGAAATAGTTAAGAGCTTAGATAGCCATTAGTAAAATATAACTTATGACCACAGTAGGACAACACTTCAATGTCCTCCTTGAAAGAGACAGGTTACACCAAGCTTTGGCAAATGTGGAGTAGGCAGAACCATTTCTTTGCTAGGGGGCGTGTACATTGATCTAATTAGGAATCATTTTTCAGTATTTGCTTTTAAAATCTTTGTGTGTATGTTTGTGTGTGGGTGTTTGCATATCTGCATGCATGTGCATAACACAGCACTCCTGCAGAGGTCATAGACCACCATGGGTGTTGTAGAATATTATTTTAAGATGTGTTACATTTGTTAAAGCTGTGGAACACTTGTTTAATGATGCAAAGATGTGTTGTGTTCTTTTATGTTGCATTTGCTTAACTCCGTGAAGCTGTGTTACTGTGCCTGTCTAAAACACCCGATGGTCTAATAAAGACCTGGATGGCCAACAGCGAGGCAGGAGAAAGGATAGGTGGGGCTGGCAGGCAGAGAGAATCTAAAGAAGGAGAAATCTGGGAGGAAAAGAAGAATGAGCAAGAGAACAAAGAGAGGAGGACACTAGGGGCCAGCCACCCAGCCACCCAGCCACCCAGCCACCCAGGCAGCCACGGAGTAAGAATGAAAGTAAGGAATACAGAAGTAAGAGGAGGAAAAAGCCCAGAGGCAAAAAGTAGCCGGGATACTTTGAAGTTAGGGAAAGCTGGCAAGATACAAGCCAAGCTAAGCCCAGGCATTTATAAGTAATAATAAACCTCCATGTGTGATTTATTTGGTAGCTGGGTGGTGGGCCCCTCCAAAGACCAAAGATCAAAAGAGCAAAACAACCAAAAATATTTAAATGTTCTTGGTATTTTTTTTGCTTTTTGACTCCTTACTCTTTTGGAGGCTCATCACCTAGCTCCCTAATAATTCACACGGAGGCTTATTCTTAATTATAAATGTGCAGCCTTAGCTTGGCTTAGTTTCTAGCCAGTTTTTTTCTTTTCTTTTCCTTTTTTTTTTTTTTTGTTTTGTTTTGAGACAGGGTCTTTCTGTGTAGTTTTGGTGCCTGTCCTAGAACTCACTCTGTAGCCCAGGCTGGCCTTGAACTCACAGAGATCCACCTGCCTCTGCCTCCTGAGTGCTGGGATTAAAGGCATGCGCCACCACCGCCCGGCTCTAGCCAGCTTTTCTTAACTTTAAATTATCTCATCTACCTTTTGCCTCTGGCTCCCCCCCCCCCCCCCCCCCCCCCCCCCGTTTTAAAATTTTTCAAGACAGGGTTTCTCTGAAACAGTCCTGTCTGTTCTGGAACTCACTTACTTCCGTAATCTTACTTTTACTCTTACCCTGTGGCTGGCTGGGTGGCTCCTTCTTTTCTTGCTACTTGATCGCTCTTCTTCTTGCTCCTCCCAGATTTCTCCTTATATTCATCTCTCTGCTTGCCGACCTCACCTATCCTTTCTCCTGCCTCCCTATTGGCCATCCAGGTCTTCATTAGACCATCAGGTGTTTTAGGCAGGCAAAGTAACACAGCTTCACAGAGCTAAACAAATTTAACATAAACGAATGCAACACATCTTTTCATCATTAAACAGATGTTCCACAGCATAAACAAATGTAACACATCTTAAAATAATATTCTACAACATATGGGTGCTGGTCCTCATGTCTCAACTTATTTGAGACAGCCTCCCAACTGTCCATCACTTTGCAAAACAGGCTGGTTGGCCTCACGAGCTTCCAGGGGGCCTTCTGTTTCTGCCTGCCCCCTCTCATAGACCTGTACTACCTACCATGTCTGACTCATCTATGAGTTAAGGGGACTGGAATTCAGTTACTCACACTTGTGTGACAAGTGCTGTACCTACTAAACAATCTCTCCAGCCCCACAGGATATCTTCTAAACTGAATGTGTACATATCTTATGACTCCATGTTTCTACTTCTACTACATTCCAATTTAAGTATGTATATGGGTTCACCACAAAACGTGCTCAAGACTGTTCATACAATGATTGATAATTTTAATGTAGTGAATTAGAACTGCATAATTAGAATTTTTCCTCTGTAATGTTTTTAAACATACTGATGGTGATATTTTAAGCTTCATGGAAAGTTTTCACGTTAAAAAGAAGTTCTTCAAGTTGACAGTACAACACCTTCAAGTTGTAAGGTGCTGGCTACCATTATTTCTTACTTAATTAGAGTCTCCTTGGGGCCAGGTTTAAGTGTCTCAATTTTTCAACAGCCCTAAGTTGTTACTATTGACAGTTGGATCCAAGATAGGAGCACTCTGCTGTAAACCATAAATCTTACAAAAAGAAAGCAGAATGAGGAAAGTTTGTTCTGACTTCCCTGATCAAATGTGATGTTCTCTAAACTCTTGAAAATATTCTTACTCATACAGTACGTGAGTGAATTGTAAAATGTCACAGACTACTCCACTGTACCCAGTGCCTGCCCCTTTCTTATCTAAGGAGAGCTTGTCATGCTGAAAATAAGTGACACTGTGAGATGGCTTCCAAACATGCTCAATTGATGATTTATGTGAATTTATGCTGATATGATCCTAGTAAGTGCACTGTGCTCAGAGAAAGACTACCATAGTCAAATCTTTATTTTCAATGAATTCTAATTAAAGGTATTACTGATCAGTATTAATTGATTAGCCATTTCTTTTGGTTATAGAACAGCTTGCTAAACAACACTACCAATTCCCTCTCCTGATCTGTACAGCCTTGGAGGATGGTGCATAAAGATGCCCTATAGTCCGAGAGGAATTCAGATGCAAAAATATCCAACTGTGTGCTTTGTATATAGGACAATGTGATTAGGCTGCTAAGTTTTCATCTTAAACACTTCTTAATTATAAAAGTTTGCATTACTCTCAGAGAGCATTTTCCAGACTAGATTAACCCTGAGCACGTACTTGTGAAATTACTTCCAAATGATAATCTTCGACTGTTTTCTTTTAATCAGCGCCACCTGCCTTCCTATTAATAGACATGTCTGTTGTCCCCCACTTTGTGCTTGTGTAAAGTGGCTTTCCCTTTGGAGCCAGGTGAAGCAGTCTGTGCCCTTAGGAGTCTTCAGAGGTATTTTAAGAGCTGAAGTATGCTATAGTGCTTTGTTCCTCAAATGCTATTAATTATGGCTATCTTCATTTTGAGTAATATGCTTCTGCTTCAAAACCCACTTAATTAAATAGGACCTTCTAAGAAGATGAACTTTTTATCTGAAAGGAATTTTGAAATCTTTTCTTCTGAGTTCTGCTTGAAGAGCCTTGAATGTGTTCAATAATTAGTTTTCTACTCATTTTTATGATAGTATATTGTGATATCATGGATAGCAAAATTCTGGAGAAACTTAATTGGCAGTAATCAAAAAATATCTTTTGAAGTTATGTGACTTTACCTGTAAAAGGGAAGTCATCTTTTGACCATTGGCACAGAAATAAATGCATCGCAGAGTGACCCTGGAGAACAAAGTTCACGGTCATAGTTGATAGCCGCAGTAAGGGCCTTAGATGTGCGGCCCAGCACACACATCTGCTGCTGGTCTAGTTTTAAGTGTAAAAGGTGCCATGATTCCTGTCTCTTTGTTAATATTTATCCTCAGTTAATAAGTTTACACAGTCAAACTCACAGCCTTATTTTAATAAAAAGAACACCAGAACACAATAGTGTTCACACTCGCTTTTTATCTGCCATTTTCTCATCAGCCTTTAAGAAGCAAGCATGCTCCCCGGCCAGCTTGTGTTGTAGCCAGGGCACACTTGGAGTGTCCCTGGTGTTGATGACCATCCTTCATGCTTTTCCTATTCATCTATCCCACATTAACCACTTTTACCCTTAAGTTACTAAGTTGGACTCTGTATTATTTATAACTGAGGAAAAGTGGAGGGTCAAGGCATGTATAAATTTCTCTTCATCTGGAATTTATAGAAATAAATAACTTAAAAAAATTAAGTATAAAACTAGAGCTAAAATGCCAACTTGTGAGGAATGTCAGATATATGAGCAGGGAGTCATATTACAAACAGTTCATCTGTAACCCACCTGCATGGAGAAAAGTGAAGACACTATGTTTTGGATGCTGGTGGGGGAGGAAGTTCCATTGGTGAGGGTACCATGGGAGGACACAGGAAGCAGGCCAGCTGAGGCTCCTTCTTCCTCCTTAGAACAGTGCTAATGGGAAAACAAAACAAAACCAACAAAAACCCAAACAAGCATCTAACCAAAGACCTCTACCATGCTGTGCAACTAAGTTAACTCCCTAGGTGGAGTTTCACACCAATCTAGTTAGGATCGGAGGCAACACTAAGCCTTAAAAAGATATTGAAGGCCAGGTAGTAGCAATGCACATTTTTAAACCCAGCACCTGTGAGTTCGAGGCCAGCTTGGTCTCCAGAGAGAATTCCAGGACAGTCAAGGCTATACAGAGAAACCCTGTCTTGAAAAAGCAGAGGAGGTGGGGGCTGAGGGAGAGGGAGGGAGGGAGGGAGGGAGGGAGGGAGGGAGGGAGGGAGGGAGGGAGAGAGAGAGAGAGAGAGAGAGAGAGAGAGAGAGAGAGAGAGAGATTGTAAATTGTAAATAATGCTTCTTGTTGCTGTGGGAGGGTCTTTCTGTATGCTGTGAATATGTGTTTCTTTCATTGGCTGATAAATAAAACTGTTTTGGCCAATAGATGGGCAGAATAAGGTTAGGTGGTACAATCAAACTGGAGATGAATATAGTGTTATTTTATTTGTATTGAAATGTGATTTAATTTGCATGTTAATAAAGTTGTCTTGAGGTCAGAGCAAGCCAGAGCAGAAGCTGGGTGGTAGTGGTGCACGCCTTTAATCCCAGTACTTGGGAAGCAGAGCTAGGTAGGTCTCTGTGTGTTCAAGGACACAGCCAGCATGGCAGACACACGCCTTTAATCTCAATACCAACCAAGAAGGGCAAAGTCAGGGTAGATGCCAGCTAGCTACCAAGGATGCGAGATGTATAGAAAGTGAGGTAACAAGCCAAGAACCAAGTAGCGAAGCATAGACAAGAAATGTGGGCTAACTTAAATGTAAGAGGTAGCTAGCAATAAACCTGAGCTATCAGCCAGGCATTTATAATTAATATAAACATCTGAGTGATAATTTGGGAAGTGACAGAGGAACAAGGTGGGACAGAGAAACTCCCTTTGCATCTTGTTGTGAGAGAGGAGCCTTTGCTCAGGCACTGGCAGCTGCAGCAAACACCTGTTAGGGTGTAACACCTGAACGCCTTTGTACAGATTCTGTAGGATGGTAGTGGCACACAATACATTTCCATAGTCATTGACCAATATGTTTTCCAAATTTACTTTGCACAACCTTCAGTTACTGAATGAATAAGTAACAGCTGAGGACTTAAATACTAGATTTACAGCTCAGGGGTAACCAGCAAAGTTCAAGAGTAAATAAGTGGGTCTTTAACTGGGTTGACAAATGTAGGGAAAAAGTGTGACCTCAGGGTTCCCAGTGCTAGTCAAAGTTAGAAAATGGTAGAACTGCATTGAAAGATTGATGTTGCTGGTCTTAAGAAAGGGTCCCAGGCTTCTTTACAACACTTCTTTCGCTCCAGGAGAAAGGAGAACTGATCTTGCTGTGATATAGGAACCGGTGGTCTAGGCTTGCTGGGTGGAGTCTTTGAATGCAAATTAAAAAAAGTGGTTGTGACTTGTCCTGTCCTTCTATGATGCTGACATGGCGAGGGCTAAAACCCATCTCAGCGTCATGGAAGGAGAATAACCTGTGCTCAGCATCTGACCTTAAGAAAATCTGTTTTCTATGCTTGTTTATGATGTGCTTGGTGCTAATCATGGGCATTTTATTAATCTGGAAACAGGAAGCAGAGCCCATCCTAATATGCTGCTTTCCAAGGATATATGTGCCTCCTTTGCTTATAGCTAAGGACCAGGCCCCTGGTGCCATTCCATGGCAGCAGAGGGTTTCTGTTTTGGAAGCTGTGTTGACAGTGGTTAACTAGGGGTGACTCACAAAGGCTTTGAGTTAGAACATAATCCATGGCTTCTGTTCAAGACAAAGCCAATGAAAAGAAAAGTATCCCCTTAGGACACCCCCCCCCCCCTCAACTCGCCAGACCAAGTTCTCAGCACAAAGAAGATTTATTGGCCCCAGAGTGACAGAGGGCTGGGAAAAGGGACAAATAGAAGAGACAGAGGAAGAGGGAGAATGGGGGAGGGAACAAGAGAAGGGGAAGGGGTATTTGTCCCAAAGGAAAATTGCCTCTGGATAAGAGGAGAGAGACATGACACATAGAAAAATGGCAGTTTATAAAGGTACAAGGCAAAATCCAGGGTTAGGATGAGGTGTTTAATTTTAATTGGGCATGTTAATTAAATGAGCTAAAGGGGGCTTTTGATTGTTGGATTTCAATACTTTAATAACTGGACCTTGATAGTCAGCTTCTGGAGGAGGGATTGACCAAATTAGGGAATGGACTTTGGGGGCTAGCTTCAGGAAAGGCAGAGGGAATTGAAGAGAAGAGCATGGCCTGCCAGAGCCACATGCTCAAATGGGCTGATGTCCCTTCAGTCACAACGTTAATTTGGAGTTCTCAGCCATTCTAAACATACAGCAATAATATAAACTTTTTCTAAGATGAAAAATTGAAAAATAAACTAAAATTTTGTTTATAAACACAAAGATGCAAGAGAAAATTCCAGAAGAGTGATTTATAAGCCACTTATGTTTTGAGATGGGGTCTTTGGGGTCCTGCTAGGTAACCCTGAGTGGTCTACTGGACTTTGAGACCAGAATTTGCCAAAGTTGATATGGTGAAGGAGGCTGGCTGCCTAAAAGTAGGGGCTGTGTTGAAGCTCTGCAGTTTATGATTTGGTAAAGGAGTTTGTGAAAGAAATATATATGATAAATACAGATCAGAGAAACACAGTAAAAAGAAAGAAGTAACTATATTAATATAAAATAAACAAAGCTGATTTATCACTAGTCAGAATGACAAAATATGAATGTTAACAAACACCATAAATTTATGAACCAGGAGAAAATGTGGCACACATGATCAAAAAATAGTTATCACTCTGAAACCTTTTTACTTCTGACATTTGCCTGACTGGTTTCTGAAAACACTCCAGTCTTACTGAGAGGTGACTTCTGTAGGATATGACTTCCCTGCCCCCCAATCCTATCTGAAGATGCATTTGCTGGTACATTTACTCCATAGGGCCAAGCATTTGTTTCCTGTCTAGAATGTCAAAGAACACACATATTTGTTTCATTTATCTACTGTTTAACACAATGCTAGACAGAGAAGATGCTTAAATATTCATTAAGTTCTGAATACTCACTAATCAATGGATGAATGAGAATCAATCTTAACTAGAGATTTTTTACTAGAAATGAAATCTATTTGGACTATGCAAAATTTGGGGCTCTATGGGCTAATACACACACAGACACAATTTTAAATGATTGTATAATAGAACTCAGTTCAATGTAATATTTTCAGCATTTAATTATGTCAAATGAATAGAGAGAAATATTAATGGTAAAATTTCTTTTATTAAACAGATGTCATTCAAGTTGTGATGAACATTCACTACACTTCAGCTATGTGTGAACCTGTAGGCAGGCTGTTGTGTTAGACAAAGTTTCTGCTTGGGAACTAAATTTGACACACAGACAATGTGTAAACACAGTGCAAGCTTCCATTTTGATCAACAGGATGAGGATCTATAAGACTGGCCAGATGGCATAGAAGCTTTTCTTCATGAGATGCCACAATTAATGGTGTGGAGAAGAATTCTTAGGGTCTATAGTTTAGTTACTTCTCTACTGCTGTGTTAAAAATAATAACAAAGGCAAACCTATAGAATAAAGAGTTTATTTGAGGCTTAGGGTTCAAGGGATAGAGTCCATGATGACAGAGTGGAGGTATCAGGGAGAACTGAGAGGTCACATCTTGATCCACACACAGGAAGCTGAGGAGTAAACGCAAAATGATCTAGTGTTTTGAAAATCAAAGCCCATCCTCAGTGACATTTTTTACCCAGAAATTCCACACCACCTAATCATCCCCAAAGACTTACCATTTGAGGACCAAGCATTCAAATGTCCAAGACTTATAGGGGACATCTCACTCAAACTACCATATACCATACCATGGTCTTGTGGCCATATTAAAATGCAAAGTGAATTTATTTTGACTTCAGAAGTCCCTATACCCTTTCAGTCTCAATATGGTTTTAAAAGTCCAAAGTTTAAAATCTTTTCTGAGATTCAGTCTCTTAATTGTAATCTCCTGTAAAATTATATACTTCCAATATACAATGGCATAGAATATACATTACCACTCCAAAGGAAGGAATGGTGGCATAGTGAGGAAATGCTGGACCAAAGCAAGACTGAAATCTATGGGTCAAACTCCAAATGCTGGAGCTCCATGGCCAATGTCAAAGCGCTCAGATGACCCCAGCCTTCCAGCTTTGCTGGCTGCTCTCTTGGGGCAGTTCCCCTCCCTGTGTGCTGCTCTCCTGGTGGGTATTCCAAGGCTCTAGCATGTCCAATATCTTGGGGCCTCCAATGCAGCTGAGGTTTCATGTTCAAAGTTCACAAAAAGACCTCTCATGGCCTTTTGCTCTCTCAGGACTGTCCTGTTGGTACTTCCCTGCTACTCACTGCATGGCCTCAGTGGTCATCCTAAATTACAGAGGAAGATTCTACAACTTCTTTACTAGCATCCTTCATGATTCTAAAGCAGGAACCATGTGGATAACACCATCAAGTTGGCTGCCAGCTTGAGATGGACCCCGGTCCCACTGGATTACAATTGTAGTTATTTGTGTTCATTCTTTATTGCTCTGAGATCTTGTCCTGAGGGCATCCTTCCCTTTATTCCAATCTTCTTTAATGGTGTCACTCTCCTTAACAATTACAGTCTCTCTTCCAGCACAAGCCTAGGCTATGACATTCATCTTGGCAGTGTCCTTTTCCTTTCCAAACTGTATACAGTTTGCATTTCTTTCTGCCCCACTTGTTATTCTTCACCATATACCTGCATAAGAATGATTACTAGTAACTAAATAACATTCTTAATGTTAGTCTGTCTTGAAATCTCTGCAAAGAAATTAGTCCATTACTCTTCAGTTTAGCCCCAGGCATATTCTTAGGACAAAGTCAGAAGGCAGCCACAGTCTTTGCCCAAACCTCAAACAATAGTCCCTAGTCTAGTTGCTAATACTATTCCTTTCTGGAACCTGTTGAGCCAGGCTTCGAATCCACATTGTTCTCAGTACTACCATCTTCAAAGCACCAGCATGGCCTGCTAAGCTCCATTTATAGCATTCAGCTACTATTCTGAATCAAAATCCCAAAGTCTTCCACATTCCTCCAATAAACTACATAATAAGGTGTGTCACAGCTATAGCTCACTTCCTGGTACCAACGTCTGTATTAGTTGCTTTTCTATTGCTGTGACAAAACACTAAGACAAAGGAGAATTATAGAAGAAAATGTTTATTTGGGCTTATGGTTCTAGAGGGTGAGAGTCCATGATGGTAGCGTGGAGGAACCAGGAGGCAGGTAGCTGAAGCAACAACTGACATCTTGATGCACAAGCAGGAAGCAGAGAAAGCACACTTAAAGTGGGGAGTCTTGGCTTCTCAGCTCCCACACCAGTGATAACTTCCTCTAGCAAGGCAAGGCTATTACCACCTAATCCTCCCCCAACGGCCACCAACTGGGAATCATGTACTCAAGTGCCTGAGACTCATGGGGACGTTATCATTCAAATCGTCAGTCTTCTGACCTGAAGTTGTGGAGATTAGAATCAGCTGAGGAGGCAGACAGATGTAAGCCCAATGCTGCTTCTTCCATAGACAACATAGAAGAGATTCTTACAGTTTGTGAACTAAGCAAGAGATGGTGGCTCATACCTGTCACTCCAGCATCTGGAAGACTAAAGCAGAAGGATTACCATGAGTTTGAGTCCAGCTTGGGTTACATAGTGAGTTTCAGGCCAGTCTGGACTATAGAGTGAGAGACCTGGTTCAAAGAACTAAAACCAAAACCAACAACAAAAAGCAATGATGGTGGAGAGACAGCTCAACAGTTAAGAGCACTTGCTGCTCTTCCAGAGGATCTTGGTTCAGTTCCCAGTACTGATACCAGGTGACTCATAACCACCTGTAATTCTAGTTTTACAGGATCTAATGCCCTCTTCTGGCATCCATGAGTATCAGCAAGTGCTCTCTCTCTCTCACACACACACACACACACACACACACACACACACACACACACACCCCAAAACTTTTCCTGGGGAGATGCAACACATATGTCTACTCACCTCAGATAGTAAACCCATAATAGACAAAACTATCGATAACTGAAGTCCAACTTGGTGAACCAATGAATTTTATTGAGATTACTTACAGGTGCAGAAATGTCTCAAAGGCAGCTGCATCACCAAAGCCCAGCCCCAGCATAAGTGACAGCTCATAAAAGCAGAGACCCTGGAGTACACCGCACAGCCTGCAGGCAGCTCTGCAGGTTGGAGAATGTCCTTTCCATGTGCACAGTTGATCTAAACCTCTTCCAGGCAGCTCCCTGGTTTCTGCTTCTTCCAGACATCTGATCTGTCTCAGAGTCCATTCAACTCAGCTTTCCTGAGACCGACTCTCAGATTTTGTTGTTTACTCTGGCAGGGAGGGGCCTAGTGAATCTGGTCAGTTTCAGGGATTTTCTGAAACTATTTTGAGTTGTTTACCTTCCTGCTTAAAGAGCTTTGGTGCACGATGGAATGTTTCAATCTTGGAGGAAGCTGTTACACACACACACACACACACACACACACACACACACACACACACACAAAGCAGAATTTGAAAACCACAAAAAATGGCAGACTGTTGTTTTCAAGCATGTCATGTGATAATGACTAATAACAATACCCTTATCATAAATTTGGGGTTATTAATCAGCATTATGCATGTTCTTTGTGGAGTATCTGACACATGGAAAGGGTTTAGCAAATGTTAAGTACTACAATTATTTATCTAACTCTATCATTTCCTTGATGAAATCAGAACACTGAAGACGTTAGATGAAATCTCCTATACTCTCACAGCAGGCCAGTGAAAATCAGAGAGTTAGAACCAAGATCTACTGATTATATCTCCTGTGCCCTTTGGGGGTAAATCTAATACAATATCTTAGTCACACCTGAATCCAAAAGTTGTCTGTGAATATGATATATGGTATAAACTGAGAAGGCCTTGGGCTCCCAAGGGAAAATTATTGTACCACGATGGCAGTTTTCTTTGGGCATAAGCCTTTCACGTCTTTTCTCTTCCTTTCCTCTACTTACTAATAGCTGAGGGGAAAGAGCAGTGGATTATGTAAGAGAAAGATGCTACCATCCACAGAAAGTGATGAAGTTAGGAAGGGTGTTACCGTTTGGCCGGGCTCTCTTGTGCTATAGTGCTGCTCAGGGCTAAGCAAGTCGTGAACAGCAGAGAAAACCAAGCAAAGCAGAGAGGGGCCCCTGGAGGTCAGACGGGGTCCTTCTCTGTCTACTGCTCTTTGCCAGTCAGAAAGGTGCCTTGTTCTTTCTATTTTTAAGGCCTTTCATTCTAAAAATACAGACTCTGAAGATGTAAATTTCCTGATGAGTTTGATGAAAGTTTGTGGCTAGAGAAATTATTTTTCCCTAAGGAACTGGGCACACGATGAGACTGAGCTCATGTAAGAGGTTTCAGTGTGGTAGAGATGATTAGAAAGGTATGCTCTTCAAATAACAGTCCAAACTTTAGCACTCTTCATTAATTAATAAAATATTGATGAGACTTTATGGATGTATGGGAGGTTTGGGAGGGAGCAAGGGGGGAAGAGAAGTGATGTAATTGAAAGGGGCAGAATTGGCACAGGACACCCCAAGACCAAGTTCTCAGCTCAAAGGAGATTTATTTACCCCAAGGGGACAAAGGGCAGGGAAGAAGAGACAAAGACAGGAGACAGAGGACAGGGGAGAAGGGAACAAGGAAGCGGAAAAGGGTTATTTGTCCTGCAGGGACAAAGGACTGCCTCTGGATAGAGAGGGGACAGATGTGGCCCATAGGAAATTGATAGTTGATAAAGGGACAAGGGAAACCCCTGTGTTAGGATGAGTTGGTTTATTTTGATTGGACAGGTTAATTGGGATATCCAAAAGGGGGCTTTTGATTGCTGAACTTCAATTTTTGATAACTGGACCTTGATAGTCAGCCTCAGTAGGAGGAAGTGGCCAAATAAGGGAATAGACTTTGGTGGCTAGCTTTAGGAATGTAATCTAATGGTTTTAAGCAAGACAGAGGGAATAGGAGAAAGGCAAGGCCTGCTAGAATCATGTTTGCCTGCTTGAGCCTTTCAGTAACTATACTATAATCTCAAAATTAAAATGGTAAAAGTACTGAAACTTTTGTGTTTAGTCATGTCTGGGACACTGGTTTTAGCTTTACCCCACCAACTTAGGCAACTAGACAAGTGATCTGAAGTAAGCAAGAGATTCTGGGGAACCAGCAGAGGACTGTACCTGTGAGAAGGGAGTTTGGTACGTGAGGTCCATGCTGACTTTACCTGTCAGTCTTGAGCTGTGTTCTGTAGTGTGGTGCAGATAGGCTGAGGTCAAGGAGAAACAAGAGGTCTGTTTCACTAGAGCAGGCTGCATGCATGGTGGAACTGGGGTAACTGATTTGAAATAAAGATCTAAATATGCGAGGCACATGGGACTTCTCTGAAGAAGAGCTAGCCTTTCACTGGATGAAACACTTCAAGGCCCAGCACATAATAATAATTAAAGGATGTGTGTCATAACTGCTACCAAAATGCATATTAAAATCATTCAACTGAAAAGCCAACTCTCAAAACAAAACAGAATACTGACAATTTAACTTAATTGAAGTAAAGAAATAGGGATCAGAGTGGAAAAGTGAAAATCAAATTGAGTTTAAACCCACCTTGTTAACAGTTCCACAAAATGTAAATAGACCATACATTCCACTTTAAAGGGAAGAGGGCCAGACTGGATACAAAACAACAAGGTCCAAACACACACTCTCTAAAATAGATGTGCTGGAAATGAAAGATGGAAAAATGTCATGTAAGCAATGTTATTCCTAATTTACAGTTCCCAGGAGTCTGAGAATAGAAAGGAATTATTTTCTTTTGTGATAAGCATTTTTTTTTTTTTTTTTTTTTTTTTTTTTTTTTTTTTTTTTACCATTCCATGGAAAATATACATAATGCTGCTGATCTACTGAGTGTCTCCTCTCCAGGACTGGGGAAAAGATCAGGGCATCTGTGTTTACTTCTCAGTGTTTTACCATGGGTCCCAGTCAATGAAATAAGGCAAGAATAAAAGGCATGTGGGTTGGAAAGGAAGAAGTAATGTTGTCACTAGTTACAGAGAACATCATTTGGTTTATAGAAAATGCCATGAAATCTCTATAAAATAATACTGCGAATTAATATTTTTAAAGAATTTTAGAATTAAATCTTGATTGTTATAAATATGAACTACTTAACTACCTGTATTAATATAAAGCTTGCATATTATGATTTGTATTTAAATAAGATGTGCAGATCATGTGAACAATACAGAGAATTCAAGAGAGAGCCACAGACCCACAATAGTGAACTATGCAAAGAGTTTCCAAAAATTTCACAGTGAGAGGATGCTTCTGGAACTACTGTGTGAAGCAGTGGTTATCACGATGGGCAGTTTTCACCTCAGAGGCTGTTTGGCAATGTCCGGGCCATTTGTGAAAATAATGCTTGGTTCAGAGGCCCTTGACATCTAAGAAAGACCTGGAATAGAACTAAATTTCCTATAAACATGCCCAAAACAAGACATTACCTACTCCCCAAATGTCAATCATGCCACTTTTATTCATATCTAGGATAAAAATATAGAAAAGAAAAGAGAAAGGCAACCTCCAGCCCCACCTCAAACTGCACATGACCAGAATCTGAAGTGGCTCCAGGCCTGGATATTGAACTTGAACTTGTGAAGTTTGTGGAAAGTATTTTTATGGCATTACAACAAGCATATTCTTAGGTAATGCATAAGAATTATAGTAAAAAATAAATTGATACTCTGGTGTCCTAGTTAGCATTAATTGTCAACTTGTCACAGCCCAGAATTGCCTGAGAAGGGAGCTTCAATTGAGGGAATGCCAAGATCAGATCAGCCTGTGGACATGTTTGTGAGGAATTGTCTTGACTGCTAATTGCTGCAGGAGGGTCCAACCCACTGTGGGGAGCACTGTTTTCTGGGATGTATATGACAGCCAGCTAAGCTGAGCCTGCCAAGGAGACAGCAAGGGACATTCTTCTATGGATTCTGCCATACTGCTTGGCTGTGAAGTGAGTTCCATGATTGAAGAAATAGCAAAAAGACTCGTCTTTAGGGCCCTGCTTGAGTTCCTCCCTGAATTCCTTCAAAGATGGACTGTGTGACCCCTAAGATGAAATAAACCCTTTCTCCCCTAAGTTGTTTTTGGTCACAGTGTTTTATTACAGCAATAGAAAGAAACTCGAACAACTAGTTTTCAACACAATAGCAAAAGTCTGACCATCAGAAGATACATGTAAGAAGATCAAGGGAGCAAGTACAAATTGGGAAAAATATTTCAGTGCATGTGTAACTCAAAAATAAGTATCCAGAATATGCAAATCAATGGTGAAAATAAGCCAATAAAAATGGCAGCATTCTTAAACACTTTATAGGAAAAGACACTGAGAGGACTATATGTTAAAATGGGCTAAGTATAATTGTCACAAGGAGAATGCAAATTAAAGCCATTATGACCTTATCATGAGGGATCCACAAAAATAATTAAAATGAAGATTCAGGCAGCACCTTGGCGACAACAAGGAACAAAGGGAACACTTGACATTATCAGTAAGAAGGGACTTTTGGAGCTGGGCATGGTGTCATAGAGCTGAGAAAAATGGCATTGATTTTGAGTTAAAGGCCAGCTTGTGTTGCACAAGACTTAGTCAATAATGAAAGTGAAATGAGACAACTACTTTGGAGGATTTTCAATGGCAATCTTAAAAACAACAACAGAAACTTCAGTTCTAAGTGTTTAGTCAAGAAAAGTGAAAGTGTGTGGAGACTACGTGTTTGAGAGTCCTTGCAGCCTCCTGCCGCACTGGAGGCAACCTTACAGCTCAGCAACAGGAGCCCACCGGTGTGTGGAGAGCGAAGTGTTGTGCATGCAAAAATACACACCCATTTATAAAACATTTAGCCAAGAAGCAGAATGCTAGAAATCATATCCTGTGTAATTCCAATTATCTACAGTTTAGGAAAGTTAGAGCTGGTGTGTGGAAATAGAAATCAGAGAGGGCTGTCACTGGGAGGGGACTGACTAAGAGTGGGCAGTTCCTGGGGCTCTGGCAAAGGTTCTGGATCTCCAAAGAGTTCTGGCTACAATGGCACATATATTTACAAAAACTCTTTGCACCCCAACCCGTTTCTTTATTTCCTTTTATACAAACATGTCTTAGATGCTTCTGCTATTTGCAAGCCGAGGAAAACTAAGGGACACCATGGCTGGAATGGCTCTTCTGAAGAGCTGCCCAGCCAGAGCTAGAAGGAGGTCACAGGAGATAGCCAGTGACCTTACAAAACAGTCGGTGTTCAATTGACTTTTTGGAAGCATGAAAAAACTGAAGCAATTCATCATTCTCAATTCTACTGGGGAAAATTAGATGCCCCAAATCTTGTGTAACTGTTTACTTTGCTAAATTGCTGAGGATACGGGAGTTTGTGATCCTATGAAATTAAAAGAAAGGAGAACAGAAGCTGTTCTCTGACCCCAAAGAAAAATGACTGTAGGTCCGGGAGCCCAGAAGGAATGAGGTGATTCCCCGCTTATCCATCTTACAGTAGTTCAACGGTGCCTGCCATGCTCCAGTTGAGGGAGGCATCAGCTGTTTTCTAGTTTCTTCACAAGGAGACTTTTCACATCTTCTGACAAAAGATTTTATCCATAATGTTTTCTTTTTAATTAATATCCCTCAGGGAAGAAAGAGAGCTATTCTATAAGACTGATTCCCAAACTAACTAACTAAACTAACTAACTAACTAACTAGATAAATAAATAAATAAATAAATAAATAAAATGATGAGAGACAGAAACTTGCAATTTGAGAGGTCTGAAAGATTAAGTCATGCTGTCATGGCATTGGTTAGAGCCAGTCACCCTTCAGGGAAACCATGAAGTTAGGCAACCTCATCTTTTAGTTAACAAGATGGCATCCACTTTGATGCAGCATGAGCAGTGGCAATCTCAGAAAGGGATAAGAGGACACAAAGGATACTGGAGGGGCCCACAGGGGAGTAACACATTGGGCTTTCTGACCACTACTTGCTGTGTGTCTTCTAAACACACACACACACACACACACACACACACACACACACACACACCTCAACCTATGAATCGGAAAATATATGTATGTGTGTGTGTGTGTATTACTACTATAAGTTAGTGTAATATAACCCTTTTCAGCAGCACTTTATGTCATGTTTCCTTCTAGCATTTGCTCCATCACCATTTCTTTCTGTTGTGACCTCTGTTTATACGCATGTATTAGCTACTTCCAATCACTGTGACAGAACAACTCACACAACTTGAAGGAGCAGGCACTTGTTTTGACTAATAGCTTCAGACGGACTTGATCCATTATAGCAGAGAAATCATGGCAGAGCTTTGCTGTATGACTGTGTGACAGAGCCTCCTCCCATCTTGGCCAAATAGGAAGCAACCAGAACTAGAGACATGGCTAACAGCTCTCAAAGGTCTGGCCCTAGTCACACACTTTGGCCAATCAGGCTCCACTTCCCAAAACAGCACCGCCACCTGGGGACCAAGTGCTCGAACTACGAGCCTGTGAAGACATTTTAGATCCCAGCAACTATGTACAATGTAGCATTGGACTTTGCTCTACAATATTAGTAATTATTCATTTGTATTGTCTTTATAATAAGCATTTTAATGATTAACTGCACATGATTTTTACTTACTATAATATACAATATGGTGGTACTTTTTAATGAGCTGTTTAAGCTTTTTGAGATGATGGTTCTGGAAATGGGATAGACTTTTCCCCCATTTTGAGATCCAAAGCTGTCTCAAAGTATCTCCCAAGGACATTGTCTGGGGATAGGCTGGGTCATTGTTCCTATGACAGGGAGAACAGAAAACAGTAAGCATCTACGTGTTAAAAATCACTGTTTCCTTTCACAATGTCCAATTAGAAGATGGACAATCTCTAAGAGACACCAATATTGTTTATTCTGTGGTATGAAAGTCTTCCCCAAGGAAGAGCACACCACTTAATTATCTAATACCAAATGGCCAGCCCTAAAATCATGTATATACAAATAACTTTATATATACTGAGCAGGTTGTACTTAAGTGTTTAGGATGTCTTTCTGCCCAACTGTCTGTCCATCCACCCACCCACCCATCCATCCATCCATCCATCCACCCACCCATCCATCCATCCATCCATCCATCCATCCATCCATCCATCCCTCTATCTGTAGACAGCAATGAAAGAAAAGGAGACTATAAAAAAGAAACGTCTGCAGTAGGATTGGGAGATCAGAAGCTCATTCATGGAGAGAAGATTTGATTGAAAACTACTGCCAACTGCCTCAGCTTCCCCAGCTGATTTCTGATGGATGCGCATTAGCTCTGATTTGATAGTTCTCTCAATAAGACTACTCCACTGTCTCTGTTAGATGTTATTCACTACTGAGCTGACCAGGCTTTGCTATCTGTCAGCTGCTTCTATCTGCTATTCACTGTTCTTTTACTCTTGCTTGCTACATTATCAATACGTTCATCCATTTGAAACTGAAAGTATAGCTATTACAGACCATTATCTGGACTGTATAAAATACTTTAAAAAGACAATTCTTGTACTTTGGAAAGAAAATCCTCCGAGACATGGACAAATGTGACAAACCTTCTACCCTTGTGATCCACTGTCCATGGCCCTTCCTTGAAAATTCAGATTTGGGTAGTCAGAAGTAAAATTCCAGCACCAATATTTAAAAAGGGACAATCCTAATGTGTCTATGCCCAAGAACCAATAATTTGACCACGATATGCATATTCCCATAAAGGTCACTGTGTGGTGGTGTAGTTCATGGCCTCTAGGAGTCAAAGACTCAGGTTCTCATCTAGCTTGAATAACACAGTTAATAATATGGTTGCCAAATTTTTAGGCAGACAGATCTCTTTCAGGGTTTTCTCATTAAAAACATATCACTAGGCATGTCTGGATCTAGATTATCAAGAAGGTCAACAAAACCACAGCTTTTATGCTCAGTGATGGTTGCTGGATTTGGTTAAAAAGGCCACACTATTGATGATATCCCCAGAATCTGCTTTAAGGTTGTGAAGGTAGCCAGTGTGTCTCTTCTGTCCCTGTACAAGAAAGGAAAGACAAAGATCATGAATTTTAATGGAGCCAGTAAGGATGGTCAAGATGAAAGAAAATGACAGTTCATGCTGGTGAGGATGTGGGGAAGGGGAACACTTAATCATTTCTGGTAGGAGTGAAAACTTGTACAGCCACTAAGGCAATCAGTGAGGCAATTCCCCAGGAATCTGGGCATAGATCTACCCAAAGATCCATCTATGAAACTCTTGGGCATATACCGAAGATTCTGTATCCTACTATAGAGACACTTGCTTAGCCATGTTCATTGCTGTTCTATTCACAAGAACCAGAAATTGGAAATAGCCTAAATGTCTATCAATTGATTAATGGATAATTAAAATGCAGTAATTTGCACAAAGAAATGTTATTCAGCTCTTAAGAAAATTCAAATTTGCAGGTAAATGGATAAAGCTGGAAAAACTCATCATGAGTGAGGCAACCCAGACTCCATAAGGCAAATACTTTATTTTTGCTCTTATATGTGGATGTTAGCTTTTAAGCCTTTGATAGATATGCTACAATCCATATAAAATATAGACTAGGTATTAAGTGAGGGACTGGTTAAGAGGAAGCATTCCCCAAGGAAGGGAACATAGAATACATAGTAATGGAGAGACAGGTGGAGACTGGAGTGGAATCACTAAATGGAGAAGGGTATGGATGAGAGGGAATATGGAGAGGGAAAACTAACACTAATGGCTATCTGAGGGGTCTTATGGAAACATACTACTATAGAAACTTTCATATATATGTATATATATACATACATATATATGAAACAACTCTTAATTGTGTCATAAAATAATATTGGAGACAATGCTGGATATCTTTTTATACAAAGTGAAACTCCAGTGCCAGGAATGAGTTACATCTAGTTGAGTTATTGGTTAAAGGGACCTCTATGTGAACCCCTAAACATCTCAGGCTATTGCTAAAGTTATTGGTTGCTTTATACAAATATATGGTAATGCCCTACTGCTGAAGACAGCACTTAAATACCTCATCAAATATGGAAAATCTGAGCTGGTGCCTAACTAGAGCTTTCACCCTAATGCTCGTGGTACTAGAAGGTTCTCTGCCCAATACCAGAGGAAAAGGTAATCATCAATCCACTACAAACTATGGAATCTACAGCAGTGACCTGCCTGAAATATATGCTGGTGCAACAGTAGCATAAATGTTGTGGGAGTAACTAAATACTCTCTGATGGGATTTAAGGCCCATTCCACAAGATGGAACCCATATCTGACACGGCTTGAGTGGCCATGAACCTTAGATTAGTTAGGTCATGGGGCTGGGGCAACACAAAATACTATTGTTTTGCTAAAGGAACAGCAATAAAATGACTCCTAATGACATATTGCTCTCCCTATATGTCAATGCCTTACTTGGTCATCAGCAGAGAAGATTCCTCTTGCTGTAGATGGGAACTCTCCACACTGGACAATGTACAGAAAGTGAGAGCCTTTAGAACACTCAACGCTAAATGGGATATCTTCATTAAATCCCTCATCTCATGCTCAGGGAACCTTGGAGAAGAGGAGGCAGAAAGACTGTAAGATCCAGAGAGGATGGTTGACTCCAGACACAACAGGGCTGATATATGTGTGAATTCATAGAGACTGTGTCCGCATACACAGGGACTGCACAGGTTCAGAGTAGGCAGATGGGGTCCCAGTGCTGACATGCCTAACCAAGAAGTTATCTGCAATCAATACCTACTTTAAGGAAAAATTACTTTTTTCCAATGAAGTCTCACTGGGTATAGCAACCTCACTCAAAGGGTAGGACCCATGTACAGCAAGCAGTAGGTGGTCAACACAGAACAAACTTAATGGCATTTTGTATACTTTTTGTTGCATATTGTTTTGTTTGGGCATTTTTGGTCTTATTGGTCTTTTGCTTGTATATTATAGTTTCTAATTTTGTGTTTTTATGGTATGTGTGTGTTTCTAAGTTTTTTTCTGGTTTGTTTTAGGTTTTTTTTTTTGTTTGTTTGTTTGCTTGCCTATTTGTTTGCTTTCTAAAGAGACAGAGTAAGAAAGGGACTGGAGTAGGGTGAGTGGGAAGGAGAGAAGGATCTAGGAGGAGTTGTGGGGAGGGAAACCACAATAAGTACATATTGTATGAAACAATGTTTTTTTAAATTAAAAATAAATTTTGATGGAAACATAGGAGTAGTACATTTTCATATTCTGAAAAAGTTAGAATAGATTATATATGTATATTCTCCCTACGTGTGTGTGTGTGTGTGTGTGTGTGTGTGTGTGTGTGTGTGTGTGTTTAAAGCAAAAGTTGACTCTTTCTCCTTTTCTACTTATTTTAAAGTGTTTCCCCTTGGGTCCTGGCACCTTCATCACCCCCATCCTTTTTCTTTTAAACATGTGTGTATTGTTACTCAGCCAAAGACTCTGTCTTTCTATGGGTCTGAATCCTCCTTGCTGGTAGCAATGTCACAGGAACAACAGGTGGCAATTGAGGTTCTAGGTGTCCACCCACTAGAAGAAAAGCTCTCTGATGGGTACAACCTTGTTAGGCAAGGTCATGAGGCTACAGACTCCTGAATAGCCTTTGTTTCTGCTGTACTTTATATGTTTGCTGTTCTAATCTTTCCCTGGCATCTGACATGATATGTATGGATGTGAAGAGTCCCCCACTGCCTGTATGGTAGTGTGTTTATCTCATGAAAACATCCCAATCTACTGGGCATTTTTATCTATGGATTGTCAGGAAGATGATTCCTTCTTAACTTGTATTATCTAATTGATACAAAGTTTTGGTGAATAAAAATAGATACTAGGATATGTTCATAGCTAGACCCATGAGTCCCACTAAGTAGCGGCTTTAGATCACAGCTTTGGTTTATGATTTAGGAAAGCATTTGAATCCAGGAGCAAGACTGGCTCAAATTTCTTTCATCTTAATGCTGAGAAACACAGTCACAGGTTTCTTGTGTACTATTAAGTGGTACTAAACTTCAAAATAGCTTGAGAGCTGGGCAGTGGTGGCGCATGCCTTTAATCCCAGCAGAATTAGGTGGATCTCGTGAGTTTGAGGCCACCTGGGCTACCAAGTGAGTTCCAGGAAAGGCACAAAGCTACACAGAGAAACCCTGTCTTGAAAAAACCAAAAAATAAAAAAAGAAAGACAAAATAGCTTGAGATTAGACCAGATGCCTTGCTAATAGTCTTTAAGATAAACATTCCAAGAAAATCAATCTCTAGTTCACAAGGACATACTGGGCTGCCTGGCTGGTAAATGATTATTAATTCCTTTCACCCATTTCTGACATCAATTTGTGAAAATAATTCTGACTAGTCAGGGCTATAGAAAATAATTTGACTTTTTAGCCCCAAAATAGGGATACAGGTTTTTCTTTGACACTCAGGAGTTACACGTGGAGCAGAAAGTACATTTTGAGATTTAAAGCATTGTGGAAAGTGCTGGTTGAGCTGATACTAAAAGATATACAGTACCTGAGCCTGAACTAGAGAATTTATGATACCTCTAGCATCTTTTTGTCCAAAAGTGTGTCCTGGCACTCAGCCAGCAACAATGAGACTTAAAGAAAATTCAGAATTTATGATTCCCGGTTGCAGAGTGTTAGTTAAGAATGTTTACATGATCATGAGTTAGTTTAATTTGCCTGCTTGAAAGAATGCAGAGGAAAAAGTCAAAGCGGGTATACACTCAGGTAGGTTGCAAGTACACAATTTTCTCGTCTTCTTGGACTCTTCAGCAATTTAGGTTTATGACTCTTTCAAAATTCCTTATAAGATTACCTCTCAAGATAGATAATAAAGTAATTGATTCCTTCTTTATAACTACAATTTGCTACTTAGATACATTGCGTGAGAGCTGTCTGGAAGACTTTGCTTTAACTTTTCACCTATGAAATGCAACCTTTCTATGACTCTTACATTTCCTGAAAGGTTTTGTTGGGACATATAAGCAATGAGAAAGAGAGAACAGAGAAGAATAAATAAAGAGACTATTAAGAGAATGTGTGAGTGTCTTCGTTTTTCCCCATCCCTCAGATAGAAAAGTCATACTTTACCCCAACACTGTGGATTTCTTTTAAACCCTGTGTGCTGCCTGAAGGCTGGCTCTTTCAGGCAGTGCTGGCACCTTTTTTCATGGAGCTCTTTAATCTACCACAGACTTTCATCTTTTCCAGCTGCCATGACCTCTTTGTGCTCCAACTTCCATTTCTTCCCTCATCAAGTCAAAGGGCTCTGGTTTGGGACCAGGTCCAGTGTCCAAATCTAAAGCTGGCTTCAGACAGGAATCTGGTATTTTCTCCCTCCTTTCTGGATCACAGTCCTACCTCACTTGTCTAGTGTCTAAAACATATGGTCTCATGAATTTTTTGACTGTCTATTTGTTTAAGGTCCATAATATAACTCTGGATAACTTTCCTAAAGCCAAGTTCTACAACCCTGGCTGGAAGCAGAAGAGTGTCCACTTATTGTCACTATAATTACCAAAATGTTTGCATGTATTTCTACTAATGTCTTCTGTGATTTCTGTCTTATTCTTTATCATATTTCTTTTAAGATTTGTTTATTTTATTTTATGTATATTTTATGTGTTTGTTTTTATTTTATTGTTTACCTGCATGTCTGTATGTATACTATATTCATGCCTGAATAGGATATCAGATACCCCTGGGTCTGGAGTTACAGGCAATTGTTAATCCTGGTCATGAGTAACAAATGCTCTTAATTGCTGAGCCATCTTTCCAGCCCCTTTATTTCCATTCTTGATTGTGAGTGTTCAGCTTTCTGTAGAAAGTTCCAGAGAAAGTCTGGATATGTAAGCCTGCAGCTCTGTGTGTGTGTGTGTGTGTGTGTGTGTGTGTGTGTGTGTGTGTGTGTGTTTGGGGGTGCTTTCCTGTGATATCTTAAAAAGTTTCTTGTAAATAAAAGCAGAAAAACCATTAACCCAAAAGATTTATGATGAGTTATATAGACAGCCAATTCTGTTTATCCACTCAATGTTTATGGATTGTATGGATTATGAATATGAAGACAGTGTTGGTCTATGTTACTTCTTTCTGGAAGCTTGTCTCTGTAATAGACTGGAGAAGGTAGCTGAACAATTGTAATCCCCGTGTTTTTACTCTATTATCACTTAACCTTTAGCCCTTACATTTTACTCTTTATTGAACTTAGCTACATAGATCTGTGGCTTTCTCCTTTACTAGAGTTAATAGGAGAGAGGATAGAGACTCAGGGACCAGCATGTGGTAGGTGCTGAAGAAGAATTCAACTATATTACACAGAAGCATGGGAGCAAATTATAGAGATGCTGTCAGTTGTAGAAGCTAATGTTTCCTCCTCAGGGTTATAGCTGAAGAGTCCCTTATGCATTTATTCATCCACTTGATAACTTTTACTTAGATACTTACTAGTGGAAATAAATGTGTTTGTAGTTGATATATGCGAGTGAAAATGATGAAGTAATCTGATGTGCTAAGAACCTAGTTCTCAGCAGTGACTGCATGACCTCATGAGCACCATGTTGTGCAGTTGGCTTCAGGAAAGATTGTGTGCAGAAAGCCTAGTAAGACAAGGCTTTAATTACATTGAAGTCACAGTCAGTCAGAAATTGTGCTGATCTGATACACAACAATTTACCAAACAGATATGTTCCAACATCCAAATATAGGAGAGGATTTTTAGCCTCTTGGACCACATCAGATCTGCCTCCTCTGACTGTCCTCCTCTTCACTAATCCACCTGCTTGCTTTCCAAAAGATGAAAAGCTGTAATCTGATTCAAGATGGTCTTTTAGGTAATGAGTCTATTTCTTTTTCTTAAATCCTATTTTGAAATGCTAAGCGCATCTAAACTGAGTCTAGTTCTTTGGAGTTGGGTTAGGCAAACAGAACATTCTCACCTTTATTCCAAGTGTGCAATCATTCTAATAGGGTGAGCAAGACCTCATTTTCCTTCCTCATCTACTCAATTTCCTTTTCATAGTTAGCTAGATGTGCAATATCTCATGCTTAGGAAACCAGTACCTTTCTAGTCCTGTATCTGAGTAATGTGAAATCAAACTCTTAACAGTGCTTGTGCAGACCCAAGTTCAAAATATAATAGAAAATAATACTGATTACTGTAATTAAATATAAAAATAAAGATAATGAAGAAATAACCAAGAAAAGAATTTGAGGTTCCATGGTGAAATGCAGGTGTTCAAGCTGCTTTCTTTAACTTAGTTTATCTAGACATGTTGAACATTCCTGACAAATCTTTAGTCAATTCTAAGATACAACCACACCTAAGGTTCAGAATGGTTACACCAGAGTTTAGGGTTGAATGTAAACTTGTAAACTATGAACATATGAGGGAACTATGACTAGAGAAAGAACTGCAGGTTTTACAAGCTCCTGGAATTGGACATGATTTGGTTTGTAATCCAGCACTTGGGAGGCTGAAGCAAGTAGAGAATGAGTCTGATGCCAAGCTGGGCTACATAGCGAGACTCTGTCCTTTTCTTTTCTTTTTCTTTTTTTAAAAATTATATTTGTGTTTTAATTTTACACATCAGCCATGGGTTCCCCTGTCCTCCCCTCTCCCTCCCCTGCCCCCACCTCCCTCTCATCCCCTCCCCTATGTTCCCATCTCCTCCAGGGCCAAGACTCCCCTGGGGATTCATTTAAACCTGGTGGATTCAGTACAGGCAGGTCCAGTGCCCTCCTTCCAGGCTCAGCAAAGTGTCCCTGTGTAAACCCCAGGTTCCAAACAGCCAGCTCATGCACTAAGGACAGGTCCCTGTCGCACAGCCTGGGTGCCTCCCAAACAGTTCAAGCTATTCAATTGTCTCACTTATCCAGAGGGCCTGATCCAGCTGGGGGCTCTACAGCCTTTGGTTCATAATTCATGTGCTTCCATTCATTTGGCTATTTGTCCCTGTGCCTCTCCAATCTCGGTCTTAACAATTCACACTCTTACAGTCCCTCCTCTTTCTCGACAATTGGACTCCTGAAGCTCCACCTGGGGCATGGCTGGGGATCTCTGCATCCACTTCCACCAGTTATTATATGAGAGTTCCAGCACAACCATTAGGGTTTTGACCATCTGATCACCAGACTAGGTCAGATCAGGCTTTCTCTTGACCATTGCCAGCAGTCTACAGAGGATGTATCATTGTGGATTTCTGGGGACTTCTCCAGAACTCTGCCTATTCCTGTTCTCATGTGGTCATCATGTATCATGGTCTGTTATTCCTTGTTCTCCCTTTCTGTTCTTGATCCAGCTGGGATCTCCTGCTCCCCTAAGCTCTCTTTCCCTCAAAACTTGCCCTTCATTACTCCCACTCTCGTCCAGGTTGTTCATGTAGATCTCATCCATTTCTCTGTCATTGGGTGATCCCTGTGTCTTTCCTAGGGTCCTGTTTTCTAGGTAGCCTCCCTGGAGTTGTGTAGCAGTCTAGTCATCTTTGTTTTATATCTAGTATCCTCCTATGAGTGAGTACATACTATGTTTGTCCTTCTGAGTCTGGGTTACCTCACTCAGGATGATTTTTTCTAGATCCATCCATTTGCCTGCTAACCTCATGATGTCATTGTTTTTCTCTGCTGAGTAGTACTCCATTGTGTATACGTACCAGGGTCTGCTTGCAGTCTTGGAAAAGGGGAGCCTTCCCACAGGGCCCGCTGATTGGCCGGAAACTCCAGACTCTGTCTTATTAGAGAGGCAGAGAGGCAGAAAGAGAGGGAGAGAGATTCATAAGAAGCAATGAAACTATGCAATTCATAACAGAACTATATGAATCATTTTATAAATAAAATGATAGGATTTGGGAAAAATTTCTGAGTAAGAAAATTGAAAATAAAAAATACTTTAATTTTCTTTAAGATAAAATATACATTATAACTATTTACAAGCTAACTTATTCAGCATTTTCCATAGGATTTGTAATAGAAAAGGAAGATTAACTAAGACTAGCCAAGATAACTTTAAAAACAAATAACTAGAACATGAAGGGATGTACCTCAGCAGAGCTCATCACCACTATATGCTTTGTAGTTCCTAAAAGAGAAGATCACCAAGATGGGTCCGGTATCACAACATCTGGAATGTAGAACACAACATCTAGGTTAAGAGGAGCAGATGATATAGCCTTGTTGACAGAATTTTGTGTTGAAGATGATTGTGGGCATTATCTAGTCCATTGTTCTTCACTCCTTCAACTATGAAGCTTGTGAAAAACTTAATAGAGTGGATACCAGCTAAAATTTCACCCAGGAACAGGGCACCCCTTACTTCTCAAGAGTTTGTACTGACCTATGATCATGCTTTGTGGCTTTGTTACCTCCACAAAAGTTAAAGGCAAATCCAGACTTACTCACTTATAAATACTTGTTACTACTTCTGTGCCAATTATTTGGATAGTTTCAAGAAATCAATCACCAGTTTTGTGTAAGTGATTCCTACTTTCTTTCTTTGGGAAAGCTTCTCAAATTGAGAGGAATTGCCAAGGGATGGAGACAGTCTGGGGTGGCAGTCTGGGGTCTTAGAACTCCAAATCTGATCACAGAGGTAAGAAAGGTCAGAGATCAGAAGGGTCATGCAAGCAGCTCATATTTAAGAGGCAGAAAACTTTGCTGAATATCAACAATGACTGTATTCAGGTCTGGACAGGTGAGAGAGTTCCTATGAGAAGGACTGGGGAGAAATAAATGCCCATGGGTTAGAACCCTATAGAGCTAATTGTAGTGGTATTTGGACTACACCATTAAGTTTCTGAAAATCACTGAATGACAATTTTACAAGGCCTAAAAAAATTCTCCTGCTATGCAAAGCATGAAACTTAGAAAGTGTCACTCCCACACATACAAGAAGAAAACCATTGAAGAAATGAAAGACCAATGATTTTCTTTAAATATACCAAAGAGCTGGGAGTACAGGGCCAATTACCACCCTAAAATTTGGAAAGATTGGCAAACATAGGCAGTCACAGCCAAGAGAAGCTTCTTTGAAGCAGAAACCATTTGACCCTGAGCTGGATAAAACACTGAGAATAATTCTTAAGAACCTGCTAGAGGCTGAGGATGGACATACTAGGGATGTAAAACTTCTAGATGTCCTTGTCTGAGACACACCTGTGATCATTCATGGACTTGCCTGGAGAAACCTCGCCAGGTTCTCACTTTAAAGATTAAAGGAAAATTCCCTCTGTGTCTAGAGCCTGACTTCCAAAGGCAGTGACTCATCAGCATCTTCTCTGCCCAAGGGGACTGGTGATGGACTGAGTCTAGCTCCCTTTAATTTCTTATCACAGGAACAGAGAAGAAGAAGCAAAGCTGAAACCCAATGCTGAAGACTGCAACTCAGGAGCTTAGACTAACTGACAATAAGAGATTTTGCTGTCATGGTGGTACATGCAATTCCATCATGCTGGAGGCAGAGGCCAGGAGATCACTACAAATCCTTGGCCAGCTTGATTTACAAAATGCACAGCACAAAGAATGGTCCCTGATGTAAACTGTAGACATTTGCTGATAATTGTGGGTTAATGTAGTTCTATCCATTGCAATAAATGTGCCACTTTGGGGCAGATGTGTTGGTAATGGAGTAGGCATTAATGCATGGGGAATATGAAAAGTCCATGTATTGTTCTTTCAACTTTGCTGAATGGGTCTTAACACTGATTTAAAACAAAGTACATTGAAAGTTTTGATGCAAAAGTTTTCTTTAATTCAACACAGTAATAATAACACGGGCATAGTCAATTACATTACAAGATAAGTAAAGTGAATGGCAGCAATGTAGCACATGATGCATAATGTTCTCTTATGAGAGCCTTCTCCTTCCTGTAGACGGTCACAGTGGTTTCAGACCTGATCCGCCACTACATATTGCAAACTTGAGAAAAAATTAGCTGAATGCTATTGACAGACTGAAAATGAGAGAGTGGGACAAGGTGAAGGACTCTGTTAAAACCATGGAAGACAGAAACAAGCTGGGAATATAAGAAACAAGGAAGCTGCAAAGAACAGAAAACAGTAATGAATATATAATACAAAGATCAATTCAATCGTATGAATCACTTGAAATGTGGATGTCATAAAAGAGACTGTGAAAATAGATGAGAACTAAATGAGTATTGTTCACAAACACAGATATGCAGGCAGGTTAAAGGTGAAGGAGTAAGAAGAGTATTCCAGGCTAGCACAAATCAAACCAAAGTTGGATAGTTACACTCAATGTGGACAGAACAGACTTAAAGAGAAGCTCGCCATGTATAATGAGTGGCATTGCCAGATGATGGGAATGAGGTTTTGAGTTTCTAAAAGTATAATAGCTCTTTTGTGTAGGCTCCTAAGATCAGAGTTCCAAAAGAGACAAAGCAAAAATTGTTAGACTTATGAAAAAAGGAAGAATTCACTCCTGTACATGGACCTTGATTAGCTATTTCACAATACAATATCCATCATCAGGGGGTTGAAAGTTAGAACAGCAATGAGATACTACAACATACTGGTGGAAGAGATGAATTTCTGAGCCTGTGGTGCCTCAGGAGTCTAATTCCTTCTTGGTAGCATGCAGAGTGCCACAGCCACTTGGGACAAGAGCTCAGCAGTTCCTGGAGGCTAAGCACAGGTTCAGTACTCAACCAGATGCTGCACTTTTGGGTATGCGCACAAATGTCCACTAAAAAATTCATCCTAATGTTTGTGGCAGCTTTGTCCACAGTTGTTTTAAACTAGAAATAATCAAGATGTCCTTTAATCGATGAAATTGTGAGCATGTTAAGTTGCACTCATGATGGAATATTGCTCATTGATGAAAAGTGATCAGTAAAGGCACAAAAAAATATAGAAAACCCTTAAATATGTAATTCTAAGTAAAAGATCTTTTCTAAAAAGATGTAGAACATGGTGATGTTTACCTATAATCCCTGCACTTATGATGTGGAGGAAGAAAGACTAGGATTTCAAGGTCATCCTTGGCAACACAGCACTTTTGGGGCCAGCCTAGACTACATGGGCTCTTTCTCCAAAACAGGTGACAAAAATGAAAGGAAGTAAAAGAAGAAAATGTAATTCTTCTGTGGCTCTGTGGAGGGCATTTGGAAGCTACTCTCTTATCATGAGATTTGACTTGGCCTCAGCACAGATTGGGATATCTGAGGTTACAGATATCTAAGGTTTAGTTACTTTCCAATTGTGATTAAACACCAAGGAAACTTATAGAAAAAAGAATCTATTTGGGCTATGGTTCCTAGGTGATAATATTTCCTCACCAATCCAAGAAGTCCCCATGCTCAAATATCACCACAAAAACACAAACTACATGAAATATCAGGCCAGTAGCTCCCTTCCAAAAGCTACCAGTCTGGCAGAAATTTTTGCCAATGAGAACTACCTTTATAAAAAACCCAGGACACAGAATTTAGAAGAACAACTATGAATTTCATCAAATAATTCAAAGATTTTTAAAGAAGATAAAATAAAACAACCAAATGAAATAAAAAAAAGCTTGAAAATAATAAATGCTCAAGTGATGTCACAGAAAACACAAACAAGGCTGATGGAAATCATGAAGACAATGCAGGGTTTGAAAATTCAGTAAAGAGAAACATTGAAGAGGACTGAAGAAAATTTACAATCCAATAATCCAAGAGGGGGTGGGGTTTGATTATTGGTTAGGGTTTCTATTCCTGTGAAGAGACATTGTGACCATGACAACTCCTATAAAGGATAACATTTAGTTGAGGTGGCAGCTTATAGCTTCAGAGGTTTAGTCCATTATCATCATGTCAGGGAGCATGGCAGCCAAGGGTATGGCAGTGCACAGGCAGACATGGTGCTGGAGAGGTAGCTGAGAGTTCTATATCTTGGAGGCAATAGGAAGTGAGCTGTCTCACTGGGCAGTATCTTGAGCACATATGAAATCTCAAAGCCCACTTCCATAGTGACACCTTCCTCCAACAAGACCATACCTATTCTACAAGACCACACCTCCTAATGGTGCTACTCCTCTTGGGGGCCATTTTCTTTCAAACCACCACAGCTTTGAATATCATAACAAAACAAACCCACTAACCCAACCAGAAAATGCAAAGGAAAGCCTTACAAGTAGAATGAATTAGGCAGAAGATAGACTATCAGGACTCAAAGAGAAAGTACAGGATCTAGATGAAACAAGCAATCAACAGAGGTGAAATCAGGGAAGGAACACACAAGAAATGGGGGACACAATGAAAAGACCAAACCTTTGAGTTATAGGCATTGATAAGGGAGTAGAAAAGCAATCATAAAGTCTTCTGAAACTCCAAGAAATCCCTTAATTGTAATCCCCTGTAAAAATTAAAGAGTAAATTACATTCTTGCAACACATAGTGATATAAAATAGGCATTACCATTCCCAAAGGTAGAAATTGAGGGAATAATGAGAAAGTACTATACCAAAGCAAGACCAAGACCTAGCAGGGCAAACCCCAAATTCTCCAGCTCCATGTCTAGTGTGAAGGGCTCAGATGACTCCTCTTTTCTAGCTTTGGGGCCTGAATATACTTTCTCCCTGTGGGTTTGTTTCACTTCCAATGTGATGCTGTCCTTGGACCATTTCCCACAGCTCCACTAAAACGTAGATCTAACTTTTACAGCATCACACAAGGGCCTCTCTGGGCCTCCCCTGACACATGTCTGTCCTGAACCATGGAGGAAGGCTTCACAACCCCTTTCCTTATGTATCATACTTCATGAGGCTAAAACCACCTGAACAATACTGCCAGGTTTGGCTGTCAGCTTGGGATGGACCCAGGCCCCTTTGAATCATATTTGCAGCAATTCTTGGTTTTTTTTTTTTTTTTTTTTTTTTTTTTTTTTTTTTTTTAAATTCTGTTTTGGGAACAGAAATTCTTCAGGTCCTTTTCTTTTCCAAGTTAGAAGCTTAGCTGGGTGAAGTGTTGTGCAAACTATTGCTGGGGAGATGTGAGCAAATGTCTTATCACCCCAGATGACAACAGACCAAACTACAGATGGTACTGAACTTGGTGAACCAAGGAGTTTTATTGGGGTTCCTTATAGGAATATGGGTTAGGGGTTACTTATATGAGCTGTCAAAAGACAGCTGCATCACCAAAGCCCATTCTAACCCAGGTGACAGCTCACAATGCTGGAAATCTGTTGCTTACTTTGTGTTGAGAATGACAGCTCACAGGTTGAGAATGCCCTTCAGGTAGCTGAGACGTCATCTGTGATAATTAATATTGATAAAGTTTAAACTTACTATGCTTGAGAGACAAAAAATATGCCTTTAACATGTAAACCCCTCACTTGTACAGGCGGTACACTGTCATCCACTTCCCTTTTCCTGAAATAGTTGGACTATTCTTGAAACCTACCCAGTCTTACAGAACTCTCTTACTACCTCAGCTATTCTTGCAAGATAATATGGTCATTGGAGCTAACTGCTAAGTTCTACTTTTGTATAAAATGTTTGCTTGCTCAGGATAACTGAGACATCTGTGTACATCTGTTACAAAAATTAAGCTTTGCCTGCACCCAGGCAGGATATGAGTTAACTTGATTTCCCAAAATTGTAACTTTGAGGTTTTGCCTTTATAAGCCCTGGACTGATGTGGCCAGATGCTGCATCTTCGCTAGTTGCAGGCTCTTAGGTGCCGTCCTGGTGCCAGGCACCTGGTTCCAGTATCTAAATAAAATCCTCTTCTCATTAAATTTATTCATGGTCATGGTGAATCTCTGGGTAACCCCAGGGCCATAACATTTGGAGGTCCCACTGAGATTTGTCTTGCTGTTCCCTGGGAACTTGCAGCCTGGAGTTTCAGAAAAAACTAAGCTATTCTCCAGACAGGGGAGTGGTTAAATAGAACTGGTATGCAGGCAACAGAGATTTCAGTGTTCTTGGGGAAAAAAGTGATAGTGTTGCCCATTTATGGAGAAGGTTGTGACCCAGAAAAGGGAAGGAATAGTCCAGAATCAGCAGAGAGAAATGGGTTACTTGCTTGGGACTTAGGTTGACTGTACACTCAGGCAGAAAATGACAGTCCCTGACTGTGTTTGCCCCTGAATAGGAATTTTTCTTTGGGATAATGGTCCTAGTGGGGTTTTTACAATGGGGACTTCCACCCTGGTATCCACCAGAAATTGGACCAAGTGGCTTCCTACCTACTGATGCCTTAACCAAGGGCTCCTAGAGACCTAGGAAGGTGAAGCCTCAGCCCCTTTAGAATGACTCCTTGTGTCCAAAAGGACCACAATCATCTGGGAGCAGCTGGAACATTAATTTTTTCAATGCTCTCTTTATTTACAGTAAGCACATTGATCTTTATCTAGTGAGGACTACCCTACTCCTACCCACCCCCTCATTTTTTCTTGCTGGGGTTCCCTTTTTCTTTCTTTAGAATGGGCCATCCCATGTTCTAAACTGGTGAATGGAAGAGTGTCAACTAGCCTGTCTTCATGTTTACTGTCTTTGGTATGGATGGCCCATCTTTGTGTGTCAGCATCTCTTTACTGGACACCTTTTGGACCACTTCTAGAAGCTGAGAAGTATTTATGTCCATGAAACCCTTGAACTTTCAGGGTTTTTTTCTGCATGTCTGTGTAACAGAAGTCAAATTTTGAACCTGGGCATTGTCTTGGGCTAGAGGGTCAAAAGGAGATTGTGTTTTCCCTAAGCACTGGAATGTCCAGCAGACTGTTAGCACCCAATTTTGATCAGGTGAGAAGTAAATCCTCCTCCATTTTGAGTTGGTTTTTGTCTAACATCTCAAGAACATGCCCAAGAAGGCCTTATGGACTTCTGTCCTAAATATGTTCCTGTTCCTCAGAGGTGAACAGAGTTAAAAGCAATTGTTGACCTGATTTTGGGTAATGTGGGGTGGATTGGGAGAGAAGGCTGGGGGGGGGAGGAGGGAGGAGGTGGGATCTGTGGGTGGTATGTGGAGTGAGTAGAAAATTTCTTAATAAAGAAATAAAAAACTGAATCTACCAGATTGAGCTGAATCCCCAGGGGAGTCTTGGCCCTGGAGGAGATGGGAATGGAGGGTAGGGGCTAGGGGGAAGGTGGGGGCGGGGGCGGGAGGGGGGAGGACAGGGGAACCCATGACTGATATATAAAATTAAAACACAAATATAATAAAAAAATAAAAAACAACAACAACAAAAAGGAATTGTTGACAATCATCCCAAGTAGGTTGGAAGATTAGTAGAATGAACCATTTTCAACATGATCTACTCTGTCAGTGAAACTTTTCACTAAGGGTTTAAATTGGTTCATTGAGTTTTTCATTTCCAGCATGATCTCAGCTTGGGTTTTCTTAAACAATTCAGACTCATTTTCATGTTTTGGATTGACTTCCTTATTTCCTTTAGTGTCTTTCTCTTCTTTGAGTAGTTTGAATTCTTTGTGAGTTTGTGTAGGTAATTTTCAGTAGGGTCTATTACTATGAGGTCTGTGTCTTTTTGTAGGAGACATGTCATTTTAGTTTTTTGCTTTGTTTGTAGTTTTGCATTGGGATTTGTGAATCTGGAGTTTGTGTTATGCTGAGTTTTTCTTTCTTTTTTACTCAAGTCACATTTCTTCTTTTAGCAGGGGTGTTTCTGACAGTGCTAAGAGGCCTAATTTATAGCAGAATTGGGATGTTGTCTGATATTTGGGGTTACAGCTTCTACCATAGGTCTTCTGATCCTCAGCTACAGTTTTATGCCTTCAGCAGTTTGGACAAATAGCTTAGAACAGGTTTCCCTGTTTGTCAAGTCAAGGACATAAAGATTCATTCTTATATTTTCTTCTGAAAATTTTATGGATTAGAGATTTCCTGAGTCTATTTCAAAGAAGAAAATTTACCTGTGTTTTTTTTTCTTTTTCTTTTTGTAATTGCATTTTATGTCTTTTTTTGTTGTTTTTGGTTTTTCAAGACAGGGTTTCTCTGTGTAGCTTTGGAGCCTGTCCTGGATCTCACTCTGTAGACCAGGATGGTTTGAACTCACAGAGATTCTCCTGGCTCTGCCTCCTGAGTGCTGGGATTAAAGGCGTGTGCCACTACCGCCTGGCTCACATTTTATGTCTTTTAAACATATTAGAAGTTTAGTCTATTTTAATGATTATAAATGATCAATATATTAAAAAATCTTGGTCAGCCTTTGATTTTAGCCCTATGGGGCCATGTCCATCATAATATCAGAATAAAAGGCAACTTCTTGTCACACACTTGTAACAATAAAATATTAATATAACCTTATATGCACTACAATAACTTTCAACTTTTTGTGTACTAGTAATCAGTAGTTTTGAACTATATTAAATTGCTAAGAATTTATTTGACCTAAAAACCAGAAATTTCATAAAAACCTAATACATATAACTATATAAACCATCAGCTTGTTAAACCAAAAATAAATACCTACAGTATTAGTGGTTTTCCTTTTATTTCAGGCCTTATAGTGAGCAGGTGAGAATGAACTTGTCATTGGTAAATACATTTTATTGAGCTAAATTGTTCAATATTGTATAACAGATGAACTTAAAAGAACTCCTGATAAACAATTCACTGTAAATCAGTACAGTTACAACAATAAAACATGGTTACTTTATTGGGAATGAGTTTCATTCAGGTAAAAATGACAATTTTCCTGCTTTTTTGTAGATTGGTTTTTGGAAGGATATATGCTCAAGATTTGTTTCCCACAAATACTGAAATACATTCTTTGCTACTCCTGTGGGCTGCGTGGTCATTTCAGAAGATCCCAGCAATATGATAATGCTCGTTGAAGTCTAAGTTCACGATTTCATTTGCATATGTGTTCCCTTGTTATTGAGTATTCAACAGCAACCGCTAGAATTAGATCCAATTAGACCTGCATATGAAAAGTTGAAAACTTATTCATCCCATGCAAACAAATAAGCAGGAAAAATTGCTACTCTGTAAACAAAACAAAAAAGGAAATAATAAGCCAACTTCCCATATTATCCTCAGATATCTATTATTTTTATGTTTTCAGTTAGAGTCATCTTGCTCTAGCCCAGCTGGATCTGTCTCACAATTCACCTACCTGCCTTCTGAGTGCTAGTCATGTGGCACCATGCCCACCTGTTTCTCTCAATTCTGTCGTCACTGCCATATTTGGGTCTTCATCAATGTCACTCAGATCTCCTCCAAGCTTCTTTCCTGTTCCATTCCACTTGTCATATAATGTCCATTACAAAGTCAGAATAGTCTTGTTACAAACAAAAACAGACAAACTGATTAGAAAAAAAAATCCAGTAATTCTTCCTGCTTACTCAGTAAAGGATGTTCTAGCCCATTACCAAGATAATGACACCCAAGACCAAATCTTTATTAATAGACTTGGAGGGTGTAATACACACAGATCTACACATGCACATACACATATACTACACACACACACACACACACACACACACACACACACACACACACACTTACACATGCACAAACAGATGCAGACTATGCTGGTAACATTTTTGTCAACTTGGTAGAGTCAGTAAACACAAGGTAGAGTTACCTAGGAAGAGGGAACCAAGAGTGAGAAAGTGCCTCTAGATTTCCTGTTGGTAAGTGTGTGGGTAGTTTTCTTGATTCATGATTGATATGGGAGGGCTCAATCCTTAGTAGCTGATGTCATTCCTAGGAAGGTATGTGGTGGTATTGTGTTTCCCAAAATATTGTGCACCCTAATAAACTTATCTGGGGTCAGAGAACAGAACAGCCACTAGATATAGAGGCCAGAAAATGGTGGCACACACACCTTTAATCCTATCACTTGGAAGGCAGAGATCCATTTGGATCTCTTTGAGTTTAATGCCACACTGGAAATGGTGACTCATGCCTTTAATCCCAGGAAGTGATGGCTGAACGCAGAAAGGCATGAGGACTAGGAACTTAGAGCTGGTTAAGTTTTTAGGCTTCTAGCAGCAGTTCAGCTGAGATCCATTTGGATGAGGACTCAGAGGCTTCCAGTCTGAGGAAACAGGATCAGCTGAGGAATTGGCAAGGTGAGGTTAGTTGTGGCCTGTTCTGTCTCTCTGATCTTTCAGTGTCCACCCCAATACCTGGCTCTGAGTTTGTTTTTATTAATAAGACCCTTTAAGATTCATATTACAAAGGTGGTCCAGGGTTCTATGAGAAAGCAGGCTGAACAAGTCGTGGGAAGCAAGCCAGTGAGCAGCCCCCTCCATGGCCTCGGCCCCTTCCCTGTGTGATTCCTGGCTTGGTTTCTCTCAATGGTGGGAAACCAGATCCAGGTGTATAAGTTGAATAAAATCTTCCCCAGGTTGCTTTTGTTCATGGTGTCTTATAGCAACAGAAAGCAAATCAAGATGCATACATACATACACATATGTGCACACATATATAAATACATGCATACATACACACATTATCTATGCACTTACAATTCACCCACAGCTTCATGTATGTGCATATTTACACATGCACATACATACATGTACATATCACAAACACATATACACGTTCAAACTTAACATGCATACACTCACACACATATGTATGCATACCTACACACTCACCCCTACTTACACACACACACACACACCTATTCACCTACACATCTATGCAAAACACATGTACCTGTAGTACTTTCAAATTTTTCTTCAGAATAGTTAGATGTAGTCTGTAGTTTTCAAAAGATATAGAATGATTTTGTTATCTAGAATGCCTGAAAATTAGCATCTTAGAAGTTGCAATCAAACTGCTAGGGCTCTGGGCTCCTTTGCGTCCACTTTTCACAGCTGGTCTGTATTTCTATCTGATGAGCCCTTTCGTGACCTGGCTGGCATACACCCCTCCCACTCTCTCCTGATACCCAGCAAATGCTCTGTCCTGTCTCCCATGTTTCAAGTCTGTTCACATGGCAATCCTTATTTTCTTATTTATACCCCAGCTCAAATGCTATTCAGTCTATGGTGTCATCTCTGATTTCTTCACTGTTTTAGGGCTCCTTCACCACCCCCATTCCTGGTCCTGCTCTGCTCTAGACTCAACACGCTGTAAAACTGGATGCCCACGTCTGTCCACTTCTCAACACAGAACTTGAGATGCCTGTCTCCTCCCTGTAGAACAAGTGTCCATTGCGGTGTCTGTACATGGAACCGCTCATTTGGTGAACTTGTGACAGTACTTACTAACTTTGCCATCAATGTAGACAAAACATAAAGGTCTGAAGCCCTAACTCACATGCTTACCGCATCTTTGAGTACAAGCACTACATGGTGCATTTTCCGAGTGAGGGCTATGAAGGTGGGTGTTTCCCTCTCACTGCCTTGCTAAGTCTTTGTAACAACTCAAGGGATGTCAGTTTCTGTTACCCCATTTTACCTTACAGTTTAGGCCAGAATTCAAACCTGGACCTGTTCTGATTTTTCTTCCCACTCCTGAGAATCATGTCTCTAATCAGATAAAGCCCCAAAAGAGAGACTTTAGGGACCTAGAGGCATAAATTAGTGCCAGGCCTATTGCGTTCTCGAAGATACTTGTTACTGTTTGTGGACATTGAAGCAAACACGTGATGTGGGGCAGTTCTCACAGCGGTCTTATCCTGACTAATCGCCCCTTCTGGAGGAACTTGAACTACAAAGAGAACAGCAAAGAAAGAAAATCGGCAAAGTTCTTCAAGGCAGGTATGCTCGTGAGCCGGTCTCTCACAGCAAGGTAATTATTAGAATCATCAGAACATGTTCTCAACCCAAATGAAAGCTTTTTCTTGGGGAATCTCTTGGTGGTAGTTACTTATACACATTATTTCTCAGGAGCTCACCATAGATTGACTGGACCAATTTTCATTTAAATTACTCTGATTTGGGAGTGGTAGTAGAATGAATGCCATTTTTTAAAAGGGAACAGTTTGCTAGCTAATGAATAACTACCTGCCATTCTATGAAAGTTAATAGTTTTTGTGGCATTGTACATAAAAAAGTAAATTGCAGCGTGTAAAGTTAACAAATTCTCAATGTGGATGCTGCTAGCTCCCTCTTCTCTGAAAGTGTCAAGCAGTGACAGATCCTAAGAGAAGTGAGGAGTCACAGGCTGCAGATTCCATGGCAGATTAAGGAGGCATCTAACACAGGCAATCATGTCAGCACGAGTGATGGCTGAGGCTTCTGTCCTAGCTTCCTCCACATTTAGGTGTACTGGCATGTAATTGTGGATGCTTAAATGTGAAATGTAACACAAATCATAGCCAAAGTCACTGTCAGCATAGTGATACTGTTGGTATTTCCATAGCTTATTTTGTGTCTGCTGGTGATATCACATGTAATGTATTGTGCAATTTCATTAGAAGGCTGTGCACTCCCTAAGAACAAGAACTATTGCATTATCCAGGATAGCATCACAACCTTGCTTTGGCATTTTGCAGTTTTGGTTTTGTATTTAGGGTCTCATGATGTTATTCCAGTTGATCTCATGGGCTCCAGCAATCCTCTTGCCTCAGCTTCCCAAGTAATTGGTATTACAGGCACCTGCCTCCATGCCTAGATTTATTTTCTAATTTTTAAATGTTTGAATGAACAAATTAATGTATCATTACATTTTGGGTCATACAAACATTTGCTTTGCCTGCCTGGCACTCCATTTCTCCTCCTTCTGGAAGTGCTACTTCCATTACCCTACAGGGAACCACCCCTTCTCCATGCCTCAGGTCATATTGTTTGGTGGGGCCAAGGTGAAGTGCATGGAAAGATGACTTTGACTCTAACCTCAAGATCTAGAAAAACTGTCTAGTCCCTTCCTTTGGCCATGATCTACAAATAGGCATATAAGGCAAAATATGTTCAATTACACTGAATCTTGGCAATTTTGCTGGGCTCACTGGAAAAAATATCAGTTTTGAACTGGGTTTGATGAAAAACTAAAGCTGGAGTTCCCAGCAGAAACAATAAAGCTTGGAGGGAAAAATGGGCAAGGATAAAGCCAACGGAAAAGTAGGATGTTATGATAAGAAATCATAGACTGGGTGGATTCAGAGCATAGATTTATTTCTTACAGTTCTAGAGGCTGCACAGTCAGTGGTTAGGGTTGACTTCTGGCAAGGATCCTCTTTTTGTATTTCTGAGGACCGTTTTTGCTGTCTCCTCACATGGAGATGGTAGGGAAGGAAGCATGTCTTCTCATGCCTTTTCTTTCTTTCTTTTTGAAACATGGACATTGATCCTACCAGGAGAGCTTCATGTTCACAAACTACCTCTGAAAGTGCCCCCTCCAAACCCTCTCTTGCATGTGCAATGGAGGACATAGAAAATGCACAGTACTAAAGAAGTGTGGTCAGGGACCTGGGTTATCAGCTGTGTGTTTGTTCTAGCTCTTTCTGAACTCATATGCTGTAACTGGAGTTTTTTTGTGTCCACCCAGCTCCTGCATCTGCTCAGACCCAAGTAAACACACAGAGACTTATATTACTTATAAGCTGTATGGCTGTGCCAGGCTTCTTGCTATCTAGTTCTTATATCTTAAATTAACCCATTTCTATAAATCTATACTTTACCATATGGTTTATGGCTTACCAGTATCCTTACATCTTGCTTCTCATCGTGGTCGCAGCTATCAGCATCTCCTGACTCAGCCTTCCACTTCCCAGAATTCTCCTCTTTGCTTATCCTGCATATACTATACTTCTTGCCTGGCTACTGACCAATCAGCATTTTATTTATTAATCAATCAGAGTAACACATTCACAACATACAAAAAGACATCCCCAACAATATGTGGGAGTTTATACATTCCCAAATACTGAACCAGTCTGAGTAGATTTTATGACTGTGACTTAAGTATCATTTCTACTAAGTTTGAATGTAAAAGTATTTTAGAGTAGATTCCAGTTTAGCTCTGTGATGCTGGAGGAGTCAGATGGCTTCAGCCACTCTCATAGAAGTTTAATGTCTGAGAACTGGATGGATACACAAATGCTAAATAGAGAGATGATAGACTGGTGATAGACAGAAAGTAAAGGAGACAGACAATAGATGACTAGTTAGTGGTAGATAGTTAATAGGTTATCTAACAATATTCATTCATATTTATCATTTCACATGTGGCTCTTAGGGGCCAGATTGTCTTTTTGAGTACAACATGGCACTCCCATGTCTTCAGCTACACTGACTAACTCAGAGCTCTGCACACATGGGCTCAGTATATCCAAGTCAACAGGTGGCTTAAGCATGTACTGCTAGGAACTGGAGAGTAGGCATTTCCCAGAGCTTACATCAATTGTGCCTTTGAGAAAGTAGTTGTTTTTCATACCAAATTCTCTATTGAGGTGTAGTGGATAGCCATCCCAGCATTGGCCTGGAAGTTCCAACCCCCATTGAGGGGTTTGGTAATGGTCACACCCACAAGGCAGGGCAGAGGAGGAAGCGGAAGACTGAGGATCCAGAGGAGGTCTCTCTCTTGGTTCTGGGACCCTGGACACTGGAGGTAGACTGAGCAGAGTTCTCCAGAGAACACCGCCCGACTGCGCTATACCTTTGCCAGACCCTGCAACCTACCCCTTCATTTGTAAGTTACCCCACAAAATAAACCTCCCTTTTAACTACATGGAGTGGCCTTAATAGTTTCACCAATATTGAGGGGAAAGAATTTTTTGTTATAAAAGAATAAAAGGCTTAATAAATTAACCATTTCATGTTAAAAGTCCAGGGATGACTTCATTTTTATTATTTTGTGAGGAGATGGAACATAGAACAAATCCCTGAAGACCTCAGTGAAAAGTTTCAGGACTTTGTATCAAAGTTGACTGCCTATTATGGGATGTGATTGTAAATACTTATGATATTTTTTACTCAGGGACTAATTGGGGGGGCAGGAAACAATGCTGAGGAAAAAATTCAAACCTGCTTCAAATATGACAAGGAAATTTGGGGTTAGATAATCCAGTCAAACTTGCCTACAGAAGCAATAAACAACAAAAAAGTACAAGTACAAGGAACACAGGAATCTCTCTTCATTTGTCATTTGTTTAATGAATCTAACTTTTATTAAATATATTTTAAAATAGATTTTAAGCATCAGGGTTAAGAGAAAGAGGGGTGCCCTGAAAGCTTGAACCTGGTCATTATTCCACTTGGAAAATACACAACAGTATACAGTGTAGACCTGCAAATATAGGGCTTTATTAGGATAGACTCAAAACAGGAATAAGAGATACCCCCCCTTTTTTTGTAACAGCCTAGCTATGGAGATGGGGAGAGGCTAAAATCTCAGTTCCTGTAACGTGCAGATGACAATGACATGAATATTTTACAGCAGTGGCTTCATTGTTACAGTAACAAATGATATGAGCATGGTCAGATTGAAAAGCATCTTCACTGAGGACCTGACATAGACATACTGTGCTAAGTGATCAGCAAGGTGATGTCATGCTGTCCTCGAGGCAACCTGATAAAGAATGGCTACTATTACCCACATTGTACAAACTAAGAAAATTTTGCAGGGGTTGGAGGGAAGAGGCCATATACACAGAGTTATGTTTCTGGCTAAAGGTCTCCACCCAGGAAGCAACAAAACAGGCTTTTCCCTGAGTTAACTGAATCCAGAATTCTGCAAGGGTTTTAAAATGCTTGGTATTGCTCTTCTCCTAGAGCAGAGAGTAAAACTCAATATAAAATGTTCAAACCAAATTACCTACAAATGACAGCTAGAGAAGATGCCTGGAGATCTCCTAAATGACAACATAACACAGTATAGAGGCAACTCATCCCAGGCTCCATTTTCACAAGCATAATGAAATTTAAGACTGAGTTCCCGAGCTGGGGTCTAGATTCACAGCTTGATCCATTTTCTTCTCCTTATCTGCACTGACTTCTTTCTCTGGCTCTCTGACCTGTGTCTTTCACTTTGAGATAGAGTGGTGGGTAAACTCACGCAACAGCTTTTTCTCAGCACTCGGCCTTTCTCTTATAATGTATTTTGTGATCACCAGCTTACTGAGATATTCTCTGCATCTAGCAAAGGGACCTGGGCACTGGATGCAGGTCCCAAGTATGCATGGTATCTGATCCATTCAGAGCTTTTCTTACTGCATGGAGAGTCATTAGATGACCTAGATCTGTCACTTGCAAACTTATGGAAGACCTACAGTCTTTAAAATATTAAACAAGATCAGTTAGAGAAGTAGCCTTGCTAAATACTAAAGCATATAAAGTAACACTATCCAAACTAGTGTGAGGTAAAATGGACAGAATAATAGAACAGAATACAGTTAAGAAATGATCCAAATATATCATATAATTAAAGTATGGTAAACTGAGCAAAATTGATAGTAGATGAATTGTTCTATGAGCACTTTTCAGGAAAGTGGGTATAAACATAAGACAGTAAAATTAGAACCATGTTTTCAGTGCTATAATAGGATGAATTCTAAATAGATAAAATATTTAGATATAAAAATGTAAATATTATGAAAGAGAAAATTTAAAAAATACCTTAGATTATGTGAGGCTGTTTCTATCAGAACAGGTAACTAAAGAGCTAAAAGGAAAAAGCTTAATAAATTTATCTTTGTATGATTTTTAATTACAGAAAGTATCAAATACAAATATTAAAGAAATATTGCATAACAAAACATATCTTGACCTTGGCTAGTCAGTGAAGGCACAGGTTTGCTAAAGTATTAATCTTTTGTAATTAATAAGGAAAAGAGCATTAATCGAGTTAAAAATGAACAGAGAACATGACCTGGTAATCCACAGACAAGGAAATAAAGGTCATATCAATTACTCTGGGCCACTGTGACAGCATGTGTAACAGAAACGTCTTCTGGAAACATTTATTTTGGTTCATGGTTTTATAAGTTTCAGTGCATCATGCTGTGGAAACAGTGGTAGAAGCTGTGACCTTGGGAGTTTGCACAAACATGTTCACTTAGAGAACTATTGTAACTGTCAGCTTGGTGAGGCCTATAGTCATCTAGGAGACGGGCCTTTGAGCAGCCTGGGACGTAATGTTGATTATGTTAATTGATATGAGACGACTCATCCACTGTGGGCAGCACCATTTTCACGGGGTCCTGGGCTGCATAAAAATGAAAGTGAGCTGAGCACCAGCATTCACGGCATTCTGTTTCATGACTGTAGGTGCTACGTGACCACCTGCCCTAAACTTCTGCTCCTGTGACTCCCCCCAGCCTAATGGACTATGTTCTTAAAGTGAGAGCCAGAAGCACTCTTCCTTCCTAAAGTTCTTTTTGGGGGGTATTTTGTCACAGCAATAGGAAGGTAACCAAGACAGCAGAAGCAGAGGAAAGAGGCTAAAACCAGGGTCTGGTGTCACGCTCAGAGACCCATCCCTGGTGACCTACTTCCACAAGCCAGGCTCACCTCCTTAAGACTCATAAGCTGGGGACCAGACACTCAAAACATAAGCTCATGGGAGATACATCAGATTCAGACCATAACAAGAATAATACCTTACCACATGTTTATCACTTATATGATATTTATTTTATAGTTCTGCCATATATTGGGTTTTTATTATTTGCAAACAAGCCCAAGAAAAACATCTCAAATACCACTGTAGGAGTGCAGATGGTCCTGTGCAGTAGTAACAGGCCATCAGAATTAAAATTGTTGTAACTTTTGACCTAGAAGTCTTTCTTCTAGGACTATATCTGTCCATCTCATATCTTTATGTGCTTTTATGGATTGTCTTCAGCATATGTTGCTGTGGTTTTGAGTTTTCAAAATCCCACACTGTTCCTAGTGTCTCTCTCTCTCTGCCTTCTGATTGTGTCTTAAGACGTGAGCTCTCAGCTACTGCTCCAATGCCATTCCTGCCTGCCTGCTGCCATGCTCCCCACCATGACAGTCTCAGACTCTAACCCCTGAAACTGGAAGTTCCAAACAAATGCCTTTGTTTGTATGTTGCCTCCATCGTGGTGTTTTATCACAACAAGTGGGAAGTAACTAAGACAGTTTTTAAGTGATAAAAAGCTACGTGCAAACCAAGAGAAATAGGTACAAAATGCATTTTCATAGATTTCCAGAGCTGAATGTGAAGGGAGTATGAAGGAGAGTCCACAGAGGCATGGGAACATTTCACTATTGACCATGTGTGTATTTTGTAGTTTCAATCACATGGAGGTTTAAGTACTATTACTGTACATGTATGACAGCACAGAAAAGGTTGGTCTTATAGCTAATATTCAAGAAGTGTTGACAAAATAACTTCAGAATAAGTTGATCTTCAGAGAAGTTAAAGTTATGTCTGAAGAACAATCCTCATATACAGTGACTTTTCAATCTATATCCCATAAGCATGTATAAATATTACATTGTGATTAGAAATTGAATTAAGATCTTTAGTAAGAGATGCAAATGATAAATTTAAGCTCTGTATTTGTAATGGTAAAATGTTGATGTGATTGGTGGAAAAGATGGGAGACTCCTGGTCTTGCTCCAGGTAGAATAAGAAGAAGCCACTCTGTGGTGCATACATCTTTAGGACTAGGTTTCCCGTCTGCAGAGAGCAGCAGACCTGAGGGCCCTGTTAGGGGGGTCTTGTGGACTTCTCATGCTTGTAGACTGACCATGATGAGAATACACTGAGTGCCTGGGAAGACTTCACCCTGGATGACAAACTGTCAATTAGTTGACATTCTTCAATTCCTTTTGGTGCCCAGAGATCTTGATCTCCAAACTGAACAGATGTCACAATGACAAGATTTATGTATGTTTATAGCTCATTATATCAATCTAGAATTAAAGGCCTATCTGGAGGTTGTGAATCTGTTTTAACTCCTATTTGGCTACAAGATCACAGTGGACACTTTATTTATTGCTTAGTAAACGTAGAAAATCATAGGATAAAATGAATCACAGGATTCATTTTAAAACTCTGCAGCTACAGATACAGTACAGGTTGGCAGAATCAGAGGAGCTGGCTCTCTGAGCAATGATGGGCTTAGTAAAAGAAGCAAGAATGGTCATTTGTCTGTCTGATGTCAACACCATCTTGTCCTTTCATGCTCTGCTGAGATTGCTGGGGGACAGAGGACTGAAAATACCACAGCCTCCCTTGTCAGCCCAATTCCTCTGGTTAGGTTCTGTCAGCAGAAAGCATGGTGGGAGATTAGACAGAAGTGGAAAGAGAGGCCATTTTTCTTCCATGTTTGATGTGGTGGCTCTTCTAACAGTGACAGGCGTGGAGGGAATATGCAGGCTCCCAGTCCATCAAAGCACTTCCAGCAGTGAGAGTGGAAGGGAGTTCTGTCATCCCATCCACACAGGCAGCCTCTCTGGGGACTAGGTCTTCTGAGAGCTTCATCGAGTTCCAATCTCCCCCCTGAGCAGCGAAGCTGGTTCCAGGGGTGTCCACAGATGCTCAGACAGCCTTGGGGAGACACTATGAGCACCACATGTCTTTTCTCCTTTGATTCTTCAGCCTGGTGGGTAGCTATTTCCCAGAGTCACCTCCTATTTTAAAAATGCTCTTATTTCCTGTCACTTTGTAACTGATATATTAGATTTCCATCAATTGAAGAACTTAACACCCTTCTTCTCCAGAATGACTTACAAAACAGGACAGTTTTAGCAGTTTCATGGACTCAATAAATTTGAGGTTTAAGAGACGTTAGTTTTTTTTTTTTAAAGATCAGACTAGATCCTATTGAAAAGGGAACATATATAATTAACATATACGAAGAAGAAAATACTACATTTTAATTGACCATGGAAACCTGGCATAAAATCAAGATAGGCTGGAGACTCATTGTTCTTAAAATGGATCCCAGTAAAAATCTAGCCTTCTCCCTTCCTATAGGAGCTGTATTTCAGGAAAACCAAATGCATACTAAAAAACAGTATTTTTTAAATAAAGGTATCACAGCAAATTTGAAAATTGCACTTTCACAGTTCTGAATGAGATAATGGATCTAGGCAACAACCAACAATGACCCTAGAAATGATCAGGCTGATTGTTAATGGGAAGTTATAATGAATGCATCTGAGCCGACACCACCTGAGTCTTCCAATTAATCATAATGTTGCCAAATCTAGAACACACAGATATTCCACCTGATGGGAAGCTACAAAAATTAAGCAATGAGATATTCCTGAACAAAGGATTGATCTATAAGCCTACAGATATAGCTGTTCCTCTAAAGAGACAAAAGGATATCCTAATTTGCATTACGAGAGTAATAAATCAGAATGTGAAAAATTCTGTACCATCTTCCTCAAAATAAATAATAGCAGTGGTGTGTGTGTGTGTGTGTGTGTGTGTGTGAGAGAGAGAGAGAGAGAGAGAGAGAGAGAGAGAGAGAGAGAGAGAGAGAGGCAGTGCTAGGTGTGTGGTCTTTGTCCATAGCAGGAGCTGGACATAGAACTAGGGCAGGGGCAGGAACTGGAGTAGGAGCTGGAGCTGGGTCTGGATCTGGGGCAGGGGCAGGGGCAGGGGCAGGGGCAGGGGCTGCCTTGTGCACAGGAGCACTGCTGAATAAAAGAACATCAAGCCCCATCACATCCAGACAAGGCATGATTTAATCCTTTAATTCATTTTAAGTTATCCGGTATTTCTTTCCCATACAATAAGGAAGGAAATTGCTGGGTGGATATAGATGAAACAACCATCGCAATTGGTTGCAATTGTAGCTGTATGAACCATGCAGGGGCTTCTTTGTGTGAAATTTCTCCACTTTTTAAATAATCTTTTTATAAAACCAAGGCACTTTTTTCTTTTCAAGTTTAACTGAACAGCTAACTCCCAAATATTTCATAACATATTTAAAATCATAGCATTGAGATATGCCCATTAGTTTGCATTTTGAGTTCAAGCTGTGAAGGGCTACACTTTCCTTCACCATAGATAATTCATGAGGGGAACATTTGGCATGACCGCTTTAAAGCAAGATGAACCCTCAATGGATGGAAATGGCACAAAACACAGCTGCGGCTCCAGGTGTCTGGAGTCTGGGTTATTGACTCTAGGGACCCAGGGTTAGTATTGTCTGTCCTCTATTTCAAGACAATGAGCTGCTGAAGACAAGGCTTATGTCTTTATCTTCATCTGCCTAGAAAATACTTGCCTCTTATTAGGAATAATGAAATAGTGAGCAAGGAGAACACTTGAGGAAAGAACAAGCTTGGAGCTGCAACAGCATTAGACAGATGTGTGTTATTGGTTGTTAATGGAAGGCCAGAAGAAGAGTCCCCTCTGTGAGTCTCAAGAGCCTTTCTGTCCCATTTTGTTTTGTTTCCTTTTTTTGCTCAGAGTAAGGAGATGGTTAGCTGGACCATGGCTTTGATTTACTGCTCTGAAACAAAGTACTGTCAGCCATATGCCCTTTCACAAAGAAAGATGCATGTCTGCAGTGGGGTAGGAGAGTGTGGCTGCCATGGACCTCTGCTTTGACACTGTTTTGAATCCTGCATGCTTCCTGCTGTGGGGTGTGTGTGTGTGTGTGTGTGTGTGTGTGTGTGGTGTGTGTGTGTGTGTGTCTTACAGCTTATCTTACTGAATGGCCATTGCATTGCTGGCAATCTCTTACCTCATCCAATCACTATAGCCATTGTATCATTATCAGGGCCAGGATGATTTGAACTAATAGGGTTTGGGGGAGGGATCTACTTATATAGATATTATATGTCATATAGAATTAGAGAGTGGAATTCCTTTTATTTCATTTTCATTCATAGGAGTCAAATTATTGTTGACTCCCCAAATGGTAGGCCCTATCAACACCCCTCAATGAAATGCTAAATTATTTATAAGTGCAACCAAGGCAATGCTCACATGCAAATTAGTGGTCAGTTGCTGAATAATATGAAAAGCAAGTCAGTAGTTATTAAAAGGAATGCTAGGGGCAGGGAAGACAGTGCAGTGGGCAAATATGCTTGTAAAATGAGAACTTAGGCCAATGTTAAATCATGTGTTCTTTAAAATTCCTTTCAGCTCATCAGATGAGTTTGACCACATCATGTACATTTATAAATTATATCAGCATTTAAAATGGTGCACAGGCATGTGAAGGATCATATTGACAATAATTCTGAGACTTTTGGGAAACTTTCATTGTATGAAATAATACAATAAAATGGTGAGAGCCATCTCAGTAAGAGCCAGGAAGACAAAGGGATTTAAAATTTTAAGTTCCTATAATTCTAAATGTATTATTGTTGATGGGTTAAAACATGCTCTTTTTAGAAAAATAAAAGATGCGGAGTATTCACTATCAAAATAAGTAAATAGAGACACAACATTAAGGTCTTCTAAACATAAGACACAAAGTAGTCCAACTTTCTAGGTTGTTTACCAGCATGAATATCTCTGATTTATGAACATATACTACTCTGCTCTGTGTTGTAATCAACTTCTCCTTTTCCTATTCTAAGTTGTCTGCTGTGTTAGTGTATCATTAACCAGAAAAACTGTGATCATGTGACTGTAGATAGGTGTATGCAAGTGTGCATGTGTGTATTTTTAATCTCCAGGTTACAATTTGAAGGTCAGGAATGCAAACCCACATATCCATTTCAGTTGTTAATATGTGGGCTCCAGAAATGGCCATCAAAATTGTCAGAGCCTGAAAAGGTGATTCTGACATGTGGGTTGATGACACCCATTTTTGCCTGCCACCTTTTCCAGTGAGTCATAACTTTACCTTCAAAGTCTTGTAGCATGCCTTGCTTGACTTTCAGTTCCTGAAAAGTTTCAGTGATATCAGCAAACAGTATCATTACATGTAGTTACTATTAACACTTTGGCTTGTGGTTTATGAGAACCTTTAACTTGTTAGAAAGGCACCAACAGATGTGTTGGTGGGATTTCATAGAAGCAACTGATAGCCCAAGGGCTATCTTTGATATCAATAGAAAATTTAAATTTCTACTTAAAATGTATTTTCTGATGAATAGAGAGTCAAAGAAAAGAAAATATTTAGTATAACTCAAAAAGCTTAGAAAGTATATAGATGGTTCAGAGGTGCATACTGGTCTTGCAGAGGACCTGAGTTTACTGTTCACTACAGACATAGGGTGGCTCACAACTACCTTTAACTCTAGCTTGAGGGGGAGCAGACATCTTCTTCTTATCTCCTTGGGCTCCTGCACTCATGTACACATACCCCCCACACAATTAAAATTGTCTAAATAAAATGTATTCTACAATATTTAGAAAAAGATGTTTGAACATGAACAGAAGTAGCTGCTTACCTTTTAGCCCCTGAAATTTATATATATATGTCATGATTCAAAATAGTAAGCATTTACAGGATACTTCATTATTAAAAAATTCACAGAATGGAAACCTAAAAAAGGAAATAATTATATGGAGTGTGGCAAAGTATTGGGAAACTAGCCTAGTGGTCACAAGTTTTACCTCCTTTGTCCCTTTGTCCATGTGAGGTTGGCAAACCTTACAACATAGCTGAGTCTGACTCCTGACAGGGCTGTTGGGGCACCAACAGGACCCTGGTGAGGAATGTCATCTTGACTGTGGTGAATGACTTTTCCTTGTTATTACCAGAAACACTATCTCATTGCTGAGTCTTGCCACTGTCACCACAGAAGTGTTTTTGAAAAAATCCAAATTTTCTCTTTTCCTAGAGTCTGTCCACTGAATATGTCCTTTGTGAATTCTCTTGCCACTTCAAAAACAATTTCTAAATTTTCTCCACACTTTTCAAATATCTCTGAAAGGCATGGACACCTAGAACTCTTCTGATTCAAAATTCTTTGGTTGGGTTTAATATCTGTTTTTCCTAATTCTTGATACTAACTCTATCCCAAAGCCCACAAGCCTGAGTCTTCCAGTCCTATGTTCCTCTCCTTGTGGAGTTGTGTGTCATTGTTGCCAAACCTCAGCTGGGCATCTACCATAGAGTCCTGTTTGACTTTATTGAGACTGTTTCTAGAAGTCTCTTCCCTGTGGCTTCTGTTTGCACTAGTAAGAACTACCACCAAACTGCCAAGCACAAGTCCATGTCACTTACATAGCTGATTTCATTTAACCCTCAGGACCATCTGCCAATGCTGATGTTATTTTCTTATTTCCCATGAGGATACTGTAATTTCTGAATGGTGATTTGTACAGGAAGCAGCATTTGACAGTGAGGTCTGTGTGGACTATGTCCTAGGGCACTCCTGCTTGTTTCTTCTCTACGTTCCATACTTTTCTCCAAATCACTTAGTCTCAAAGCAACTACCTGTGCTTTGAGTTTCCTGTTCTCACCTGCAACACCTTAAAAATAGCCTAAGTACTTGCCACAGCTGTGTTTATATCCATCAACACTAAATAAAATAAATTAAAAAAATGTCCTATTAGATTTGATAAACTTGATCTGAGCTCTGAACCTCATTGCTTTCTTTTAGATAGCCATTACTTCCTGGCAGCTACTTCCAGCCAAGAGGCCTTTATATTTTTACTTTTCAATGATGAATTTATGATGTGTTGGAATTAATGAGAGTGGTGTGTTTTACAGCTTTTGTGCCTCAAATGGCATTTCTCAGTCGGCCCAGTAGGCTTCTGCTTACATCAACACAAATAGTGATTCCTTTTCAGAATTCAGGAAGATTTGTGGAAGCAAGTATTCCAAATCAAATTATCTTCACAGTTTCTGCTCAGCATAAACCAATGGTACGTGATGAGTGCCTTTGACATGTTGAGGAATAATTAAATTTAATTTTCAAGTATAGAAGAGAAATGGAAAACATTTGTGCAGCCCGGTGGAGCTGACTCCACACCACCCCTTCTCTAATCTCAGAAGAGGGTATAGAATTCCAGCAGACTAATAGGTTCCTTGATGTTCTGCAGAAAACTTCCTTGAATTAGATAAATCCTGCTGACCTGACAACTTTCATTTAAGCCAACAAGGGTAAAGTGGGAACTTGAAATTTGTCTTTTGTGAAGGCAGACAAATAATTTGATTTATTTAACATCAAGATGTTCTGAAGGGGGATGGGAAGATGGCTCAGTGGGTACAATACTTCGCTTGCAAGTGTAAGGGCCTGAGTTCCACCCCAACCTCCATATAAAAAAGCCAGGCGTGGTAGCATGTTCATGGTCCTACTTCTGGGGAGGCAGAGGAATGAGGATTCCTGGGGAGGGCTGGTCAGCCATTCTAGCTTTCTTGGTGAGTATCAGACCAGAGATCTAACTATAATTAAGTTTGTAACTTAGGGTTAGGGTGTATCCTAGAGGTAGAACACTTGCGTATTATGTACAACACCTTGGGTTCCATCTCTTGATCATGAAAATAGACAGATGAACCAACACTTGTAACTTGTGCACCATGAATTTGTGTAAAGGGGCATTTTAAAAGTGCGTTTTGAGAATTTTACAGGGAGTGGCCATGGCCTCATTATCTGATTGGGTCCTTTCCTTTCTACCTAAGATTCGCCTTCCTCCCTATTCTCTACTCTCTCTTTGTGGTTTGCAGACACCAGAGGCATACTGCAGTAAGATCTGGAGTGATTAGGTTTAGACTGGGGTTTAAATACCAACTGTGCTCTTCAACTAGCCACCTGAGGACTAGTACAACACACCTAAGCCACAGTTTCTTTGCCAGAGGAATTGTGATAAGTAATTGTCTGAACATTAAATGGGGAAGATAAATGCAACAAGGCCTGCAAAGGTCTTTGTATAGCTCTGTGTGTTTCCAGTCTCATGATGACTATCCACCTTGAATGAACTTTCCTAAATAGTTGAGACAACTTGAGAATCAGACAGGGTTAGGGTCCTGGTTGGTAGCTGGTTTTTCTTGTAGATGGTGAGAAAGAGAAGCATCCAAATCAAGCTTTGAAGGGGCTAATGAGGTGGAGTCTGAGCAGGAATTCAGACTGGAAAAATCTGAAGAGATTTTCTTTGCTGTGGAGTTGTCTCCTGTAGCCAGAATTTTCCTGCATTCTGCCTAGTCTCACAGCCCTTTGGTCCCAAGTAAACACACAGAGGCTTATATAAATTACAGACTGTTTGGTCTATGGCTCAGGCTTCTTACTAGCTAGCTCTTACAATTTAACTCAACCCATTCCTATTAATCTATGTTTTGTCACATGACTTCATGGCATTACCTGGTCTCTCACATCTTGCTTCTCCCGGTGGCATCTTGGAGCTACTTCCCCACTCTGCCTTTCTTCTTTGTCTATCTCTCTTAGATTTCCTGCCTGGCTCCATTCTGCCCTGCCATAGGCCATAGCAGTTTTATTTATTATCCAATGGGAGCAATACATATTCACAGCATACAGAAAGACATTCCACAGCACCTCCCCTTTTCTGTCTAATCAAAAATTACATAGTCTCTATCAACAAAGGTTATAGCCAGTCTTCCCAGGACTTGAACATTATCTTGAATTTTCTCAGGATCCCCATAACATTGCCAGTGTCCCCTATCAGCAGGAGGTAGCTTAGAAAACTATACCCACATTCCCAAAAAATGGATTATAGATGTTTTTATTTGTTTGGGGGGTTGGTTACAAATTGTTATTGGTCAAAGTCAATCTCTTTCTAAAAGAAGAAATGGGGACATGATATAGAAATGTATGATATAGAAATGATAGAATAAAAGAGTAGATTACTGACTCTGCTTTAGTACAAAAAGTATTAATCTTACATATTTTATATTAGTATAGAATTTTTGATTTATTGATACAAATTTAATTTTATTATACTGCATGTATATTTCTACTCTTATTTAGGGTATTATGTTTATATAGCTTATTTAAAAATGCAATATATGATTAAGAAATACAACTTAATAGTCATCTTAATAGTCAAACTTATAGTCATGTTAGGTTTTAAAGATATCCAGAGATATATTTCAGATGGATAGGTAATCTTCAAACACTTCAAAGACCTACAGAATATGGTGTTTAAAATGTTTTAAGAACTTAGACTTTTATGGACATTGAGACATGTCTGTTCCTGGCATCACCAATCTACTTCAGAGATGATGAGCATCAAAGAAACTCCATAAAGAATTTGCTTTCTTTGTGGCAAAAGTTAGCCATTTGGGGAAGAAACTGCTCTTGCCAGGACTGCTTGACAGTATGTTGTATAAACTGGACATACAGGACCCATAGGGAAGTGACCATTGAACTTTTGCCAAAACAAGGTGAGATAGTCCTTCAGCTCTTGCTTCACAGAAGATACTGCCAGACATTCTGCAGGACACAGAGGAAAGTGACTGATGAACTTTGCCAGTAGGCAAGACAATCCTTCAAATTTCCTGCTTCACAAAAACATCTGCCAGAGACTCTAGGCCTGTAGGTTGAAAATGGATGCCACAATGTTTGCAGAAGAACTTTTGGTGACTGTCCAGGCAGCCAGATTTCCAGAATTTTGGAATTTGCTTACAATGCACTTCCTGTTTACTCAGATAATAATTGTATCCTTTTGGGGTCTTTGATGGAGTTGAAGATAGATAGTTATAGTTAGTTTTCCTTGGTTACAATAAAAGGTTAATTAGATATGAAACTTTAGACTCATAAAAATAGGATAGATGATAGAGTATTTTTTAATTGACAAATACAAATAGAGTAGATACTATAACTGTGTTTCTTGCTTGATAACTTATGTGTAATTTTACTATGTTAAAATAAAAACCTTCCTTTTTGATTAGACAGAAAGTATGAAGAAGTGAGTTCAGATCACCAGCACCCACGGAAAAGCCAAATATTCTACACACATCTGTAACCTAGAACTGGAGGTAGGGGTCAGAAACAGGTAGTCCTAAGGGCTCCATGGCCAGCCAGTCTAGTCAAAATAAGGTTTTAGTGAAAACCTTGTCTCAACAAAAGGTGAAGTGCAATAAAGAAGGACTCTGTAAATATCTGGTCTCCATATGTGTGTACCAAGGAAAGTGCACCCATACGTACATGTGTGTAGAACACACACACACACACACACACACACACACACACACACACAAATAAATTATAAGAATTTTAGCAAAGGAATTGCTAAAATTAGGATCTTGAAGGACAACAAGTGATTGTGAAGAAAGACAATCTGTGTATTGTAGTTCCTCAGTGATTAATATTCTGATAGAGATTGGCATAGGAAATAAATAGACCTTTGAGATAATGAAAGATGTTGCTTCTTCATGAGTGGGCTCACTGAATAACAACAAAATAAATTAGTACACAGAAAACTGAGTACTACATAAGATGAAGTGAGCTGTATTTTTTTTTTTTTTTTTTTTTTTAGTTGTAAGAAAGGGAGACTGAGAGAATTAGAAGAACAGGAACCAGTGAGATGTATCACTGAATGTTACATTCATGAAAGATGTTTTGTTTATTTTTTAATTTATGTTTTACTTCTCTAATCAAATACATTCATAAGTAGTTCAGAGTAAGTAACCAAGTACCTAGCATAACATTGCTTCATGATGGATTTTCTTTTTTGAAATAGAGTCTACTCTTACATAATATACCCCAACCAGTTCCCCTCCCTCCACTCCTCCTAGTTATCCCACCTTTTTTCTTCCCCAAATCCATTTCCCCTCCATTTCCTCATCAGAAAAAGAGCATGTTCCTAAGAGACAACAGGTAAATAGTGCAAAACAAAATACAAGGTGAAAGCCCCCATATCAGGGCAGAACAAGGCAACCCAATAGGAGGGAAAGAGTCTCAAGAGCAGGCAACAGAGTCAGAGGTACACCCACTGCCACTTATTAGGAATCCCACAAAAACACCAAACTAACAGCTATAACATATACACAGAGGACATGGTGCAGACCTTTTCAGGCCTCATGTTTGCCACTTTAGTCTCTTTGAGCCCATATGAGCCCTGCTTAGTTGATTCAGTGGGCCATGTTCTCTTGGCCTACAGTCTTTCCTCCCCCTCTTCCAAGGGGTTCCCAGATCTCTAAGGGGGAGGGACCTGATGGATACCTCCTATTTAGGTGCTCTCTCTCTGCACAGTTGTTGGCTGTGTATCTCTGTACCTGCTCCCACATGCTGCTGGAGGAAGTCCCCTTGATAACTACTGGACAGGGCACTAATCCACAAGTACAGAACAATATCATTAATAATCATTTCATTAAGTCTACTTTTTTCTACACTAAGTCTTTGGGCTATCCAGGGAGTGTCAGGCATGAGCTTCCTATCATGGCATGGGCCTCAAGTTAAACCAAACATTGGTTGGCCACAAGTTCTGTGCTACCACTGCCCCAGCACATCTTGAAGGCAAGATAGATTGTAGGTAGAGGGTTTTGTGGCTGTGTTGATTTCTAGGTTTCTCTTCCTGTAGCCTGCAGAGTACCTTTTCATGACAAAGAGAGTAGAATGTATGGGTGTAGGCTCCATGCAAGCATCTACTTGATCTCTCTGTGTTGAAAGAGCTGTGTGGATGTTGTCCTTGGAAATGGGTCCCTTCTGTCAGTTTTCAGAGAGCTATCTTCTGTCCTAGTATCAGCCTGAGTTATTTATGAATCTGCATGGGAACCCCTTGACCAACAACTCAACTGAATGCAACCTAGTCCTACCATTGGAAGCATTGCCTGGCTACAAATATTCAATTCAGACTCGATATCCTCCATTACTAGGAGTCCTCACTAGGGTCACCCTCATAGATTCCAAGAAGCTTCTATTGCTCTAGGTTTCCACATTGGTCTCCCAAATGCCACCAATTCCAGCTGATTTTCCCTGCACTCTCTACTTCCCACCTGATTGTTCATCCTCCCAACCCTACCTGTTCTCAGTTCATCCACAGAGTCTATTCTATTTCCCTTTCCCAAGGATATCACTGCTTTTTCCCTATAGCCCCCCTCTTTACCTAACTTATCTGGGACTGTGGATTGTAGTTTGATTATCATTTACTGAAAAGTTAATATCTACTTATAAGTGAATATATACCATACTTGTCTTTCTGAGCCTGGATTACCTTACTCAGGATGATTTTTTTTTCTTGTTCCACCCATTTGCCTGTAGATTTCATGTCATATTTTTAAACTACTAAGTAATACTCCATTGTGCAAATGTATCACATTTCTTAAAGTTATTCTTTAGTTGAGGTACATCTAGGCTGTTTCCAGTTTCTGTCTATTATGAATAAAGTCACAATGAACATACTTGAGCAAATGTCCTTTGTGGTAGGATGGAGTGTCATTTGGGTATATGTCCAAGAATGATAAAGCTGGGTCTTGAGTTAGATAAATTCCCAATTTTCTGAGGAACTACCATATTGATTTCCATAATGGCTGTACAAGTTTATACTCCCACTAGCAATGGAGGAGTGTTCCCCTTGCTCTGCATCCTCACCATCATGAACTGTCACTTGTGTTATTATTGCATTTCTCAGATGGCTAAGCATGTTGAACATTTCTTAGTTTCTCAGACATTTGCGTTTCCTTGGTTGAAAGTTCTCTCTTTAGATTTGTGCCCTATTTTTTAATTGAAATATTTGGTTTTTTTAATATTTAGTTTCTTGAGCTCTTGATATATTTTGGATATTAGGCCTCTATCCAATGTGGAACTGATAAAAAATATTTTTCCATTCTGTAGTCTACTTCTTTGATTGACATTGACCTTTGCCTTACAGAGACTTTTTAGTTTCATGTGGTCCCATTTATTAATTGTTGATCTTAGTGCCTATGCTATTAGTGTTCTGCTCAGAAAGTTGTCTGTAGTGATATATTGTATACCTCAATAAAACTTATCTGAGGATCAGAGGAGAGAGCCAGCACATTGCAAAGGAACCTTGGGTGACTGTCCAGGCAGCCAGCTGTTTCTGTCACCTCTCACATTTTTTTTTGAAATCACTTGTTTGTACTTCCTTCTTACTCACTTAATATTATTTCTTCCTCGGGTCTCTGGGGGAGTTGAGATAGTTATAGTTTTCCTCATTAACAAATTCAAGAAAGAAACTAAAGAGGTAAAATGTATATAAGTTTGAAAGACATCAAGACATTTTTGGTTGGTAATACAAGTTTGGATAAAACAGGAATTAGGTACAATGTTTTGGATTCACTAAAATAGGATAAATAATGGACTATTTTCTCTGAATCTGTCAAATGTTAATGGATTGGACATTGTTAATATAATTCTTGACTGTATGTATTGTATATACTTATTGTATATACTTTTTCTTATATTAGTTATAACCTTCTTTCATTATTTTAGACAAAAAGGGGGAAATGTGGTGATATGTTGTATACTTCAATAAAGCTTACCTGGGTATCAGAGGACAGAGCTAGTCACTAAATTAGACATAGAGGTCAAATCATGATGGCACACACCTTTAATCCTATCAGTTGGGAGGCAGAGATCCATCTGGATCTCTGTGAGTTCAAGGCCACACTGGGCCACATGAGAGAAACAGAACCAGACAGTGGTGACACACATCTTTAATCCCAGAAAGTAATATGGTAAGACACAGAAAGGTATTTAAGGCATGAGGAAACATGAACTTATGCTCTTGAGGCTGAGGATTTCATAGAGGTAAACTAGTAGCTGGCTGTTTACTTCTCTGATCTTCCAGCTTTTACCCCAATATCTGGTACAGGTTTTTTTTTTTTTATTATAAGACTTTTCAAGATTCATGTTACAGTTTTCTCATGTGCTACTGAGTTCAAAGCTATTCTTTCTTTAACTTCTATTAGGTTCAGTGTGTCTGGTTTTATGTTGAGGCCTTTGAACCACTTGGTCTTTTTTTCTGTGTGTGCAAGGCAATAAATATGGATCTATTCTTCTACATTCAGGCATCCAGTTGACCAGCATCATTTGTTCAAGATGCTTTCTGTGTTTCCAGTGTGTATTTCTGGCTTCTTTATCAAAAATCAGTTGTCCTTATGTGTGTGAATTTATGTCTGGGTCTTCAATGCAATTGCATTGATCAATGTGCCTTGTCTTATTCCTAGTTTTAGTAGAATTGCTTTGAATTTCTTTCCATTTAGTTTGATGTTGGCTATAGGCTTATTGTAAATTGCTTTCATTATGATTAGGGATGTCCCTTGTATCCCTAATCTCTTTAGTACTTTTATCATGAAGGGATGTTGGATTTTGTCAAAGGCTTTTTTGACATCTAGTAAGATGATCATGTTTGTTTTATTATTTTTTTTTGTCAGTTTGTTTAGATGGTGGATTACATTTACTGATTTTCCTATAGCAAACCATTCCTGCATCTCTGGAATGAAGCCTACTGATCATTGTGGATGATCTTTTTTATGTATTCTTGGGTTCTATTTGCAAGTGTTTTACTGAGTATGTTTGCATCTATGTCTATAGGGAAATTGGTCTGTAATTCTTTCTTTGTCAAATCTTTATGTGGTTTAGGTATCAGGGTAACTCTGTGTTGTAGAATATTAGTTTAAGATTGTTACATTCATTTATGCTGTAGAATATTTTTCTAATAATGCAAAGATGTGTTGCATTCTTTTATGTTGCATTTGTTTAATTGTAAAGCTGTGCTACTTTGCCTGCCTAAAATACTAGAATAGTCTAATAAAGAGTTGAATGGTCAATAGCTAGGCAGGAGAAAGGATAGGCAGGACTGGCATGTAGAGAGAATAAATAGGAAGAGAAATCTTAAAAAAAATGAGTGAGGAATGAGAAAAAGCGAAGGATGCCAGGGGCCAGCCAGCCACAGAGTAAGAAGAAAAGAAAGATATATGAAATAAAGAAAGGTAAAAAGCCTAGAGGCAAAGTGTAGTTAAAGAGAAAAAAATAATTTAAGTTAGAAAAGTTGGCTGAAAGCAAGCCATGCTAAGGTCAGGCATTCATAAGTAGGAATAAGTCTCTGTGTATTTATTTGGAAGCTGAGTGATAGGCTCCCAAAGAGAAAAAAATACAACTATAACCCTAGTTTCATAAAATGGATTGGGCAATGTACCTTCTATTTCTATTTGTGGATTAATTAGAGTATTGAAATTAATTCTTCTTCAAAAGTCTTGTAGAAAGTCTGGCCCTTTTTTGGTTAGGAGATTTTTAATGACTGCTTCTATTTCACTAGGGATTAAAGTTCTTTTTAAATTGTTTATTTGATCTTGATTTAACTTTGGTAAGTGATACCTGTTGTTAAAATTATCAGTTTCTTTTAGATTTTCCAAGTTGGTGGAGTATAGGTTTTTAAAGTATGTACTTACAATTCTCTGGATTTCCTCAGTATCTGTTGTTATGCCCCCCTTTTTGTTTCTGCAGCACATTAGTCCAAGCACTACTGGCTTTTAGTCTCCACTGAGAAGTCAGATGTGATTCTAATGGGACTGCCTTTATGTTACTTCATCCTTTTCCTTTGCAGCTTTTAATATTCTTACTTTGTTCTATATGTTTAATGTTTTGATTATTATGTGTAAGGGGACTTTCCTTTTTGGTCTAATCTATTTGGTTCTGTAAATTTTTTGTACCTTTAGCAACATCTCTTTCTTTAGGTTGGGAAATTTTTCTCTTATTATTTTGTTGAAAATATTTTCTGGTTCTTTGAGCTGGGGTTCTTCTCCTTCTTCTATTTCTATTATTTGTATGTTTGGTCTTTTCATAGTTTCCCAGATTTCCTGGATGTTTTGTGGCAGGAATTTTTTAGATTTAACATTTTCTTTGACTGATGTATCCATTTCTTCTGTTGTATCTTCAATGCTTGAGATTCTCTCTTCCATCTCTTGAATTCTGATGGTGAAGCTTGCCTCTACAGTTTCTGTTTGGTTTTCTAGATTTTTCATTTTCAGAATTCCCTTGGTTTTGTGTTTTCTTTATTGCTTATATTTCTATTTTCAGGTCTGAATAGTTTCATTTGTTTCCTTCAACGTTTGTTTGTTTGTTTGTTTCTTGGCTTTTTTAAGGGATTTATTAATTTCCTTCAATGTTTGTGCTTTCCTGGATTTCTTTAAGGGATTTATTCATTTTCTCTTTAAGGATCTTATCATCTCCATATAGCTGGTTTTAAGCTCACTTTCTTGTGCTTCAGCTATGTTGGAATATTCAAGGCCTGCTCTGGTAGGATAGCTGGTTTCTAGTGTAGAAATATTGCTCTGGCTCTTGTTGTTTTCTTATGCTGGCATCTAGGAGTCTGGGTTTATGGTAATGATAGGTCCAGGTGCTGGTTTCTGTGTTTGTCTTTGTTGAGTGAGTGTTTTGTTCCTTGGTTTATGTTTCCTCTCTGAGTTTTCAGAGAGTGTGTTGGCTGTGTGTTGCCTGCTTTATTGGCCTGTTCATCTGATGTGTTTAAGGGAAAGTGCTTGCTGGTGTTGGAGGCTGTGGGACAGGGAGGCCAGGGGTGGATGGTCTGAGGGATCCTCAGGAAGCATTGGCAGTGGGGAGGGGAAGCTGCCCCTGGTGTTATGTTCCAGTACTAGGGGCTATCCTGAGATTTGGGTCTGAGGTAACTGAGAGTGGGAAAGGTCTATGGGCATCTTACCTGGTCTTTTGGCAGATGTGGCCTGTCTTTGAGCATGGGGTGTTAGTTCATCATGGATTCTTGATAAACTAATATGTACCCCCCCAAAAAAATCACACCTAAAGTACTTGAAGCTTGAGTGAAGAAATGAATGACATACTGTATTGAATATCATCTTAGTTACTTTCCATTACTGTGACAAAATACCCTGACAAAAGCAACTTAGGAAGGAATGGTTTATTTTGGCTCTCAGTTTTCAAGTGTCACTTTTGGAAATCACAGTGGTGGGATGCTAGAGCAGCTGGTCACATGGCATCTGTACTCAGGAAGCAGAGATCGATGAATTTGTGAGCTTAGCTCACTTTCTCCTCTTCTTTCAGTCAAGAATTTATACTCAGGGAGTGATGCCTTCCCCTTTTAGGTAGTGTCTTCTCACCTCAGTTAACCTAATCAACATAATCTCCCACAGGTATGGGAGGAGGCTAAATAATCCCTCACAGGCATGGCTCCATATGTTTTCTTAAATGATTCCAGATCCTGTCAAATTGACAATGAATACTTTTCCGGGTGTATTACATTGGGAGATATCCTCCCAGCTGTAGTACATGGAGGATGTCCTTCCAGCTGTATTACATAGTAGTAGTGTAACATGTTGAGACTGCATGTGAGGCAGAGAAGGGGAAAACTCTCCTTTTGTCAGCAGCCACCACTCCCACCCTACAATGATGACGTTAGACTCCTCCTGAAGGTCCCACCTCTCAGTAATGATGCATCCACAAGAAAATTTTCAATACATGAAATGGGAGGCCAGTTGCTTATAATGGTTTAGGGTCAAACCATTTGTCTTTTGTATTCCTTACAATGATTATTGTATTGGGTGAATGCATGACTGGTGATTAATATTGCAAGTATATAGATGAGAAAACTTGTACAACCACCCATGAGAAGCTCAAAATCTAGCAGGATATGAACCCAATACTTTCTTCATACACTCAATGCAGTGATCTATTTGGAAGACACAGGAGGAGTGAGAAATTTGAGGACATGTTTAAGAACCACCGAAATATGCTCTAAGAGGCTTACAATTTATAAAACCCACTGGGCAGAAAAGCAGTCAGAAGGTGGAGTGAGCAGGGTGTCTCAGGGAGTGAGTACCTTGAGCAGAGGCCAATAGGAGTGAAGTTCTGAAACTGAGGAACACTGAGGAAGCAGAGATGCCAGAAAAGGCTCAAGATCAAAGGTAAATGATATGAAAGAGATCCTGGAAGTTACAGAGCTAAAGATGAAAGCTGGGTTCCTTTAGAAATCATTAACGAATAAGTTTGAGTCTGTATTAAAGTGATGAGAAAGTGCTCTGTAGTGATAGTGGAGGGCAATGACTCCTCACACTGTCCTCATAGCTGATGTAAGCAATACTCTAATGGCTGTCACCCAAAGATGCCCTCAATTCCATTAGCTACACATTTGTATTGAATTATACTTTTATGGTATTTTTAGATATGAATGCTCCTCTATTATCAAATCAGAAAATGTGCCCTTATTTTATAATTCCACATCAAAACTGCCCCACAATCACTCTTAATAAGAGTTAAACCCATTACCCCAATTTGCAAAGATCACCAAGGGCTTTCTCACAAATCATGTTAGTGTTAGAAGGCGTGGGGCCTGAAATCTATAGGAGCCTGAGGAAGGAGCAAGGAGAGAGGAAAACCCAAAGTGAAGTTCACACTGCAGACAACCTCCATGAAAGGACCAACTCTGATCTTGCAGAAGATGGAGGGAACTTGCAGTAAGCAGTCAACCTGGAAACCCCATGATAAAACCCTTGAAGGAATCTTACTTCCACAACTGAGTTATTACTTATTTTCCCATTTCTGTTTTTCTGTTCAATCATCTTTTATTGTGCTTGCAATGAAATTGTAGTCTATCTGGAAAGATGAAATCTATTCTGATTTGCAATCCATCTTGGGGGCTGAAGTTTATTTGGGATGGATGAAAGGCCATGATTTCTTCTTTAAAACCTATGCCCCACCCTTGGAGGCAGCAAATCAAAGTGATGTTAAGTTGATATTAAATACTTCAGGGAGCACATAATGGATAATTAATCAAGACACTATAGAGATCATAATACATTGCAGTCATAGACATTTACCAAATGCTTCTTTGTTACACAAACACTCTTCTGGTGTATTGGGTGCATCTTTGAGCAAAACAATCCCTGTCATCACAAAGATGACATTGCAGAAGATAATCCATACAGTATGCCTAACTAAATTTAAGTGTTGTGGCCTTGGCCTCAGGATCACCCATTAATCCAGTTTTTCTCAAACATGAGACTGTAAAACATTGCCTTGGGAGCATAGCAGGGGCTAATTGAGTAGATATAAATGGTGTCCAAACTGTGGCCAGTATAATCTACATGTATGGTGCATATTGCTGATCCATGGGCCACATTTAATACCATGATAACTCATAACTTCTCTATTTGCTATATAGAAAACTGATGGAGGAAAATTCTGTTAAAAAAAGAATGGAGAAAAGAATATTTTACTCAACTGAACTTGAAAAGGACTGTGTAGTGTATTATTTTCTGAGATTCATAATACAAATTACCATGTAAAAGCTCTGAGGATTTCTTTAGTAAAAACAAAAAACTTGAGTTTTGTTTTAGCCATTTTCTGTAAATGACAACAAAACACCCATCCTCTTCTTTGTAGTATAAAAACTGTCTAAAGATGTGTATAAAGCCCTCCCTCCACCCCTTGCAACAGGACTCTTACTCTTCAAGCACTGTGGGAGGCCAGAGGATGTTGACTATTCTCAACCATAAGGATCATGGACATTTCTCCTAAGCACTATTTGGGCAAGGTTTTACATGAACATAGAAGTGACTATACAAAGACCTGGAAGATTGCCTATTTTTATGCTTGAGTAAGATGAAAGAGGAATAGATATATAGAAGTGTGCATGGACAAAAGGGCCCAGTGAGTGATAATAGAGACAAGCAAGCCAGTAAGGACTCTGTGTTCAGACTCAGCTCCATCTGCATAGCATTGTTCCACATAGGTATTGGGCAGATTCTTCTAGAAGGAAGTCCTCAAGAGAGAAGGCTTATGGAGCAGGGTGAGCTTAGCATTTTGGGATTTGGTTCTATGCTCCCAGTCAGGAAAGAGAAAGGCTGCTTTCTGTGATTTACCACAGGGAGAAAATAGGGTTGAGTTTTTTTTCTTTTTTCTTTCTTTCTTTCTTTCTTTCTTTCTTTCTTTCTTTCTTTCTTTCTTTCTTTCTTTCTTTCTTTCTTTCTTTCTTTCTTTCTTTCTTTTTGTATGTGGAGCTGAGGATCGAACCCAGGGCCTTGCGCTTGCTAGGCAAGCGCTCTACCACTGAGCTAAATCCCCAACTCCGAAAAATAGGGTTGAAAGATCAACAGGATGCTGCTTCTGAGGTGCTACACTTGGGGTGTTGGCCTTTGAGCCCCAACAGAACTACTAGACTCTTCTTTTACTTAGCTACTATTTAGTAGTTTGGGGTTTGGAATTAAAAAAAAAACAAACAAAAAAAAAACTCATGGCTGATCCCATTATGTTGAATAATCATTTGGGGACTCATCCCTGGGAGAATAATTCACTCTCACCAGTCACTAGTTGCTGGTAATTCTTTGTCTATGGGTAGAGTCTTGTGAGACTTCCCTTTTCTATATTATCATGTCTGTTGGTAATGTCATCATTTAGGTCTTGCTTGGGCAGCCATATTGTTGAGGTATCATGGGTGTAACTTCCCTATCATTTCTAGAAGACCCAACATGGACAACAAAGGTCCCCTGGTCCCCTGGCTCCTACAGTCTTTCAGCCACCTGATTCATGATGTTTCCTGAGCCTTAGGTGTGGGAATTGTGTTGTAGATGTTCCTCTTGGAGCCGGGCATCCCACAATCCGAAAAATGACTAGTTGTGGTTTTTCTATAATGGTCTCTGTTTGCTGGGTGGTTATCCTGAAACCATATGCTCACAAGCAACCCTAAATGTGCCCAGCAGGTTGTATGTGTATGTACACACACACATACACACACACACACACACACACACACACACACACACACACACACACCAATAATTTTCAAAGAGAATGAAGACTTCAACTTGAAAGGGAATGATAGGAGATCATGGGAGGGGTTAAAGGGAGGAAAGTGAAGTGAAAGTAACATAAATGTATTTTATTTAAAATTTAAAAAATTGAAAAGGGCAAGGCTAAAACTATAATTAGCCTTAATTAAATTAAAATCAGTTATAGTTTCTCATGGTGTATGATGCAAAACCATGAATAAAATAAAATCTTACTTACAAAAAAACCCTTTGGAAATTCCAGACCTATCATGTTTACTGTCTTTTGTAGCTAGATATAAAAGAGAAGGGTTATGAATATTAATATTTCAGTGACAATAAACACACAATGAATGGAAAGATTGTTAGTTACTAGGTAATTGTAGAAAATACCTCACCCAATTTGATACTCTTCATCCTGCTTCTTGTTATAATCCTCACAATTTTTTTCTATATTCTACAAAAAATAGCAAGGTGGTCTCTGGGATAATTAACTGTTTTACCTGAGTTGAAGAACTTTCATTGCCAGGCTTACAGTCCCATGTTGCACACTGTGTTAATATAAGAAGTCGCTTTCACTCAGTCTGTACATGAACTCCATAGGCTTGAGGTAATTATAACTTATTCCAGTCAATGAGTTCTTTAAAAACTTTAGGCAGATGACTCATTTTATTACTTATTGTATCTTTTACTACTTAGGGAACGCTGGACCATAGCTTACTTTTTCCATGCAGCTCTGGTGGGAAAGTGTGTCTCTAGTAGCTTCTAACCCAAATGCTTGGGAAGCTACATGTTTTACCATGTGTAACTCATAGTCTAGCAGTATCTTGAGACTGAGGTGGGAAGATATAACTGTTGAGGGAAGTATGCTAGCTATTTTTGTGTCTTGTGACAAAAATCTCTGGTCTCAACCTGTAGCAGGGTCCTTGCTGTTGTTCCCTTTGGGGGAGGGGGCCAAGTAGGCGCAGAGTCAAACCACACAGACTCCGGGAGAATGCTGAAACAACAAGCTCAGTTTATTCAGGAAGAGGCAAGCCTTATATACCCTCCACCCCACCCTGGGGGGAGGTCTGATGAATATGCATCTGCTGGTGTGACATGGCTGACTCTCATTGGTCCAGGTCATCTCCAGATCATGTTTCAGCTGCTGTTGCTAAGACCATCAGGCAGACCCAGGTTGTTCTAAGAAAGTACCTTTTTTACTTGTTTGAGCCATCTGGCCCTCATGCCCATTAGGGATGAGTCATCCCACATCAACCACTTAGTTTATTTTGGCTCATGGATTTAGAGGGTTCAACCCATGCTTACAAGGCTCTGTATACTTGGCAGAATGTCATGGTGTCAGAAGTGGGTGGTGGAGGAGATTTGGTCACTTCAAAACAGCTAGAAAGCAGAAGGACAAAAACAATTAGAAGTGACCAGGGTATTCCCAAAGACTTCCCCTGACTATGTCTCATATGAAATATCTGGAAACTGTCTGGGGATCTCAACTGGGTTTGTGCGAAGAATGTCTCACATTCACCATAATGGGGAGGGGCTGTAGAGACATAGGGGTCCAACCTCTTCTCTCCTCTGCAAGCCCAAACAAAACTGGTCTCTGAAAATCCCTTAACTCTGGGGAGAAGCTCATGCCAGATGTAGTTTGTTGCTGAGATTCCTCCCAAGTGGGTTAAGGACTTGTCCTCAGAGTGCTGGTGTTTGGAGGTTGGTGGGGCCTTTAAAGAGTGGGTCTGGAAAAGGGTTCTGGTCATGTGGATGTGGCCCTAAAGGGGATGTGGGGCCCAAGTGCCCTCCTCTTCCTCTCTTGTGTGTCTGTGAATGCAGAGGTCATTTCACATCACCATGTGTTTCCCTGTGCTCTCCTACCTCACTGAAGTCCCCAAAGCAATGAGGCCAAACAACCTTAAAAACTCCAAAGCTGTGAGCCAAAATAATCCTTTCTTATCTTTTGTAAGTTATTTACTATGATGACATGAAAGTGATTAGTACTGGGTTATAGATGAAAATTTTCCACTTCAAGAAACCATTATTTTCTTTGTCCTTGACTAGTGATCTGACAGGCCCTGAAATAACAAAGCTGTAAATCATGTCTTGCTGCCATTGCTTTGACTCAGAGAAAGCAAGGGCAGTCTCTGTCTGCAATTGCCAGTAATCGGCAGCCATCAAGATCAAAGCTTTTCTCTCCTGATGCTTATAAGAGTCAATGAACATCACATAGGTTTTCTTTTGGTTTCTGTCTTTTTAGGTTAGCTCTCTTGCTGGGGCTGTTATGTCAATAAGGCATCCAAGATCAGTCGTTCAGCTGAATGCTGCATCTCACTCTGGGTTCTGTGCCCACTTTGCTGCTTTGGCCTCCTGCAGTTCTATACTGGAAGGATGCACCATGTGACTGGCACAGTGCCGCCCTTCTGAAGGATGTTTCCTTAAACTTGTTTACAGAAGTTGATGTACCACTAGTTGAGTACTTTCAACACATGAAATCATGGATGAACCAATCAGCACAACTTTATTCTTTAAGCATATTTTGTCTGAATTTTCCATACATAAAACCTTCAAAAAGTAAGAATTTTATGCAGCACATGTCTAATAGGCATAAGCTGTTGTCCCCTTTCCCAACTGTTTCTGAAAGTAGCCCCCTAAAAAGTCACTTTGAAGTTGATTGTCTTCAAAATATCCCACTTAGTGATTACTTTGGAGCTTTGGGATCCAGAAAGGATGTCCCCTCTATTCATGACCCTCATCTTTCTCCAAGGTCATAACTATCAGCAGAACTCATTATAAGACAACAATATCTAGTTGTAGGGAATTTGGGTTCAGACCCAAGTAATAAGGACCCACAATCCCTAGAAATTCTTACCTATATATGGTTATCTGGAAGTGTAGACTAATGGCTACCTCTAGTAGCAAGGGAGCTTGGACAATTGACTGCAGCCAGGGGAAACAAGAGGCTTCTAGACAGCTAAAGATCAATGCAATGTTGTTTACTATTTGTTGCAGACCATAACAAGTATCAAGGTAGTCACAGATGTGACAGACAGTGGTGTTAGTGCATTAGGGGCTAGTGTAGGGACATAAACAGGAAATTAGATGAGTGATTCCCATCCAAACCCAAGCAAGAGAATGATTTCAGAGGAGGGGATACTTGTAAAACAATAGGAGCTATCAAGGTTGGGTCTTTGCAATGATGGTACAGATGGGGAGTGAGGATAGCAGACCAGATGCTAGCCAACTACCTGTGACCATAATTGGTAATTTCCAGAAAATAAGTGACCATGCACAGCTCTAATTATTACAGCTACAAAACAACCCCTACAGTTCTGAGAGCTTTGTAGGAAGGGATTAGAAAGACTGTGAAATCCAAAGGACCAGGACCTATTTGCTAGTTAGAGTTTTGTAGACATGACAGGAGAAATTGCACCTGTGAAATCTAAACAATATGGTTGCCTGAACAAGACTTGCATAATGTTATCTTACCACTTGACATCCTGTCTCAGCTAGGGTTTCTATTACCATGACCACAGTGACTCTTATAAGGAAAATATTTAACTAGGGACTTACAGTTTCAGAGGTTCAGTTCATTATCATCATGGCAGGACATGGTCACATGCAGGCAGACATGGTGCTGGAGAAGGAGCTGAAAGCAAAGAAGGAGCTTCATCTTCACCTTGCAGGGAACAGGAAGTGAATGAGAGATACTGGGTGCAGCTTGAGCATGTATGAGATCTCAAAGCCCACCTCCACAGTGACACACTTCCTCTAACATCCTCTAACAAGGCCATATGTATTCCAATAAATCCACTCCTCCCAATAGCACCATTCACTATGAGATTGTGGGGGTTCATTACATTCAAACTACCACACATGCCAATGGTGATGAGGGAAATCTCACAAAGTCCCACTCTTAGATGAAGGCCTACAGGCAACTAATGGATGCTGACAGAGGGAAAATTAATTTTCTCCAGAGATAAGATCCCTGATAACCATGTGTCCTTAAATACATGTACAGTAAATGGACTCATTAGGTTCTCTCTCTCTCTCTCTCTCTCTCTCTCTCTCTCTCTCTGTCAACAATGTGTGTGCAAAACAAAAATAAATATAGAAGAGGTCTAGAATCTAGGAGTAAATATGGTAGTGTGAGTTAGAGGCCCAGGGAATGATGTAACATAGTATACTCATATATGAAATTCTTACAAAGTTAAAAACCTATCGGGGGGGGAGCAGCAAGGGAGGGAGGAGAGAGAAAGAGAAAGAGAGAGAGAGAGAGAGAGAGAGAGAGAGAGAGAGAGAGAGAGACTGGATGATCCTTGAGAAAAAAACCCTGAGTAATATCAGAAAAACACTACATGATCTGGTTGTTTTTTGCTAATTTGACATAAGCTCTAGGGTTATTTGAGAAGAGGGAATTACAATTGAGAAAATTATCTCATTAGGTTGGCCTGTGGGCAAGCATGTGGGACATTTTATTGATTAATGACTGATATGTGAGGGCTCAATTCACCCCTGGAAAAATGGTACTGAGTTGTATAAGAAATCAAGCTGAGAAAGCCATGAGAAAGCACACCAATAAGCAATATTTCTCCATGGTATCTGCTTTAGTTCCTGCCTTCAGATTCCTGCTTGGAGTTCCTGCACTGATTCCCCTAACTGAGGGCATGTAACCTGAGACTCGTAAGCTGAAATAAACCTTTTCCTCCTCAAGTTGCTTTTGGTTATGGTGTTTTAACACAGCAATAGAAACCTAAGACATTACAAAATACAGTTAACCAATAACAAGTTACAAGCCTGTATTCTCATAATTTCTATATGAAAACTTATAATTAAGAGCATTTGAAACCAAGGCTTTCATACCACACAAAGTATATGGTACCAGGCCTTCCATGGTATGTTCTAATTTACATCATTGCTAGTAATGCCATTTTAATCACTACATGATAGTTTAAACTTTGATGATATACTAGTTCTATTTATAAAAATGACATACAATAAAAATCATTTTATAGATTTTTACTTTCAGAATAATCTTTGTAAATGGAAAATACCTGCTTTTAAAGAAATTCTTTTAACTTTTATTGATTCTTTGTGGATTTCATATCATGCATTCTGATTGCACTTGTTTCCCCATCCCCTCACATCCATCCTCTGCCTATGCAACCTGCCCCCTCCCCAATAGAGCCAAATTTAAAAGAAAAACCCAAGACCAAACCAACCAAAACAAAAGAAGAAAAGAAAAAAAGGAGAAGAATCTAGTCATGGCAGGTGTAGTGTGGCCAGTTAGTCACAGTTTACCCTTTAGTCCATTCATCTTTACTTGCAAGTGTTCACTGTCATAAGTCATTGGTCTGGCTCCAGGCCTCTGGCCCCTGCTATACCATTGATCATGGGCTCTCACTGGGGTTATTCTTGGATATCCTGTTGTTGTCCTGTGTCTTGGAGATCCTGCTGCTTTAGATCTATAGGTTTGTCCCCTTCACATGTTCCAACAGTTCATAGATGAAGTAGACACTGGGATGGGCCAACTCATAGCTCTTGCCACTTATAGACTGATAGAAATGGATTAATTTAAGATGCAAGGAGCCTGCCATGGTCAGTTAATAAGTAATACAAGTCTCTGTGTGTTTACTTGGGTCTGAGTGGCTGCAGGCCCTGGTGGGACTGGAGAAATCTCCAGCTAAACATAGTCAGCTGGCTAGCTTTCCTTCATAATCACAATCTGAGTGAGCTCTCCAGCACTGTATAAGCTAACTCACTCAATGCAGCCTGTAGCAAGGAGTGGGGCCAGTTCTGCTGTCAGGTCCTCAGATCCAACTCACTCATGCTCATACCACCAGGGCCAGCTCTGTTGTCTTATTAAGGAGGGGTACAGAGCCCTCTCTCCTAGTTGCTGTAGAGGCATAGGGATGGTGGTGATCAGCTCTCCTGCTCTCAGGGTCAGCTTTAGTGTGCTACCCAGGTGAGGTGCATGCCTGTGGTGAGGGGTGGGGCCACCTTTTCCGAGTGCTGGCATGGGGTAGGAATTGGTGAAAGGGATGGGGGACATCTCTCCTCTAGCTCTCTTGCTGCAGTATCCAGAGAGGGGAAGGGGCGGCTATCCCAGGGTCAGTGAAGGTTGGGGTTGGCTCAGCACACCATGGTTCCAATTACTCCTATGCTAACATAGTCCACTGACATCATTACAGGTGAAAGTGCAGGCCATTCAGATCAGCATGGCTCCCATGGCAATGTGACGCTTGGATACCAACATGGTCCCAGGTGGCAGCATAGACTATAGGCCTCTGCATGGCCCTCAGTGGCAACAGGAGTGACAGACATCAACATGGGTCACCTGAGCTGCCACAGCAACTTAGATCAAGACCTGGCCCTTGGCAATAGCCCAGGCCCAGATACCACCTTGAACTTGGGAGGCAAGCAGGCCATTCACATCATCCTGTTCCTACCCACCCTCACCTCTTCAGATCCACCTCTTTCCCCTGTCCATGAACCATTTTGTCTGTCTGTCTGTCTGTCTCTCCCATTTCCCCACCCTATACTTGCCCACCATAGTGGTGCCCTACTGCCTGGCAGGGAGCCATCTCTGTCCTCTGCTGACTGAGGCCTGGAAAGTACCTAGCAGCTCCTGTTGGATTTGCCTGAAAATTGTTATAAGACTTTGTTTTAATTTTCATTTGTCACGGACACTCAAAAACTTAAGAGCTATACCTAACAATGGATAACGTTTAATGCTCACTGTGGGTATTAAATAATATTTAATTCATGATAATTGTATTTATTTACTAAAATAATTGTCATTTCTTTGTAAATCTTTCAAAATATTTAACTTCTCAAAATTTATAGTCTGTAATTGTTATTTGTAGTCACAGTACTGTATAATTGTACCAGGGCCTACTATTTCCCCTTGAACTGTAACTTGATGCCCATTGATCAATCATCCCTTTCCCCACTGTCTCCAGCCTCTAGTAATCACAATTCTGCTCTCAATTTTTATAACACTACTTTTTTCAGATTTTACCTATGATTGAGATTGTGTGATATTTGTCCTTCTGTGCCTGACATATTTTACTTAAAATAATGTCCTCCAGTTCAATCCAAGTGACAAGCCATCTTTCTTATATCTGAATATATTTTTTCTATACATGTACTACATTTCATTGTTCTCTCATAAATTTATGGATGTAGGCTGTTCCTATATCCTGGATATTGAAAACAGTGGTGCCTGAGAGTGCAAGTGTCTCTGACATGCTAATTTATTCCAGCCATTGGACGGATGGATGTTATATAAATATCTGTCAGATCTATTTGTTCAAAGATGTTTTTGTTGGTTTTCTGTCTGGGAAACCTGTCCACTGTTAAAGTGGAGTGCAAATGTCTACAAAAATTATAAATTAGAATCTATCTTTCCATTAGATTTATTTGAACTTGCCTTTTATATTTGGGATTCAAGTGGGGCATACACATTTAGACTTGCTATTTGCTCTCACTGAACTGATCCTTTTAAAAATATTATTTATTTTAATTTTTTATTCTTTTCTCTTATATAACATCCTGACTGTGGTTTCCCCTCCCTTTATCCCTCCCTGTCCCTATTCTCACCTCCTGTCTCCCCCAGATTCACTGCTCCAACATTTCCCATTTCCCTTCAGAAAAATGCAGGCCTCACAGGGATATCAACCAAAAACAGCATAACAAGTTACAGTAAGACTAGGCACAAACCCTCATATCAAGACTGGATGAGGCAACCCAGTAGGAGGGAAAGGGTCCCAAGAACAGGCAAAAGAGTGAGAGACAGCCCTTGCTCACACTGTTATAAATCCTACAAGAACACCAAGATGGTCAGTCATAACATATATATAAAGGATCTAGCTCAGACCCTTACAGGCTACACAATCTCTGCAAACCCCATGAGTCCTGGTCAGTTGAGTCTATGGACTGTGTTCTTGTGGTGTCCTTGACACCTGTGGCTCCTACAATCCTTCCTCCCCCTTTCATTGGATTCCCTGAGCTCTGCCTGGTGTTTGGCTGTGAGTCTTTGTATCTGCTCCCATCTTTATATCTTTATATGGTGACTGTTCTTGTTATTTTTTATTGCTTGAATCTAACATCTGTTTTAGTTGATGTTAGTATGGCTACTCTATCTTTTGGTTTCCATTTGTGTGGAATATCTAATCTCATTCCTTTATATTAATTACATGTATATTTGGAGATGATATGAATTTCTTGTAAGTAGCATATAGTTAAGTCTATATTATGTACATATCTCTGAGATACATTTGGTTGAAGAAGTGATTTAGCTTCGATGTCTTTGTTAATTTTCTGTCTGTCCAAATTCTTCTCTGTTGTGTATATTTTCCTGCAAAACAATGAAAATCTCATTTCACTGTTTCTTAGCTTGTGGGGTTTCTACTGAGAAGTCTTTGAAGGTCATTTGCTTGTGTTTCAGCTGCATTGGAATGTTCAGGTCTTGCTGTTGTAGCATCACTGGGTTCTGGTGGTACCATATTGCTGATTTGGTTGTTGAATGTATTCTTACACGGGCATTTACTCATCTGTTCTTCCAACTGGTGTGGTTTGCACATGTGCCTATGTGGTCTGCTGGGGTTGAAGGAGAGGGCTGGCCATGGAGAGGGTGTGAGGTTGGGCAGTGGAGTGGGTCTTGGAGGGACAGAGTAGAGAAGATGGCAGGGGTGGTGGTGTGGTCTGGAGGCAGGTCTCTCACCTGCTTGTTGGCTGGTGAGGACTGCACCAGAGCAGTGGAGTTCCACCAGAGTTGGGGGCAGGTCCTAGCTGCCTTGCTGGTGCTGGGATGGGTGGATATGCCCCGGGTTTTAAGATCTTGACTTTGGGGCAGTCCAGCTTGGAGGTTAGTTGCTCATGTGTTTTTCCAACTGGTGTGATTTCTGCCTGTGCCTATAGTCTGCTGAGATTGCAGGGAGGGCTGGCCATGGGGAGGATGTTTAGGTGTGTGGGGTTGGGTGGTAGAATGGGTCTTGGAGGGACAGAGTCCAGTGAGTGGCAGGGGTAGGGTGGTACAGCCTCGAGGCAGATTTCTCACCTGCTCACAGGCTGGTGGGGACTGCTAAGAGGTCTTTTGTCAAGATGATCAGAGCGTCTCTTGGTGTATTTGGTTGATTTTTCTCTTGAAAAACATTGAGGATTTTTTCTTTATCTTTCATCTGTGTGAACGTGATTATATGACACATTGGGTTACACTTGGTTTAATTAAATTTTACTGGTGACCTTTAGCCTTCCTTTCTTTGATATTTGTATTCATCTTTATAGTGTGTGTGTGTGTGTGTGTGTGTGTGTGTGTGTGTTGTATTTATGTGCATGTATAGTGGTCAGAAGACAACTATTGAGAATCAGTTCTCTCCTGTGACCATGCGCTTCCAGGGATCAAACTCCGATCATCAACTTAGCAGCAGGTACCTCTACCCATTGAGCCATTTTGCCACACACCCCCCTACCCAGCTTTTCATGTGGGTCCTGGGAACCTCAATTCAGGTCTTCATGCTATGCAGTGAGCAGTCTTACCTATTCATCCAGACCCTCCAATATTGTTTATTGGAATATGTTTTCTGCCACCTTAGCAGTCTCAAATCTTTTGAATTCCAATAAGTCAAATAATTGCTTCTGCAGCACTATTCCAAAATTCCTATAAGATTCACCACTCTTTAATTTTCTCTTCTAACCATGTATTTTCAAATAGCTTGTCCTTGAGCCCACTAATTCTTTCTTCTGTGTGCTATTGATGAATTTGGTCATTTTGAAAGAAAATTTCTGGGAAGCCACCCAAACACTGCTCGAGAGAGATGGAACTGGAGACATGATGGTTGTGACAGGTGAGAGAGAGGGCTGGGGTCTACATACTGTCTCTATTCATTAGGGTTGGAGGGATGGTGCATAACAGCCTGGAGCTTATGCAGACACAGACTAAACCTTTCAACCTGCTGTGGCTCTGGACAACAATGGAGGCCAGAGATGAGGCAAGGTTCACTTTCTGGATTGGACCTCCTCAAAGGACCATTGTGATCTGAGATACCACTAAAGGCCATTTTGGTGTCTGTGGTCCATGCTGTACCTTAGACAATGATAAAACCCGAGATCCACGTGGACTGATGCAGTCTGTGCCTCTGTCCAATGCCTTGCTGTCTTGTGGAGCCATGCTGATGTGAGTGTCATGTGTAACCACATGAGACCATGTTAAGGCTCATAATCCATGTAGCCACCAAGAGCCATGAGTGGGTAGGTGGTCCTGATACGGCCAAGGGCCATGTTGATGTCTGCAGCCCATGTTACCACCAAAACTTATGCAAATGCTTGTGGTCAGGGCTGCAGCCTGAAGCCATGTGAGTGTCGATGGGTATGGGAGAGATGGCCCTGACCCTCACTAGCCATTGCATGGCTCTCCTCAGCTGATGGCTTCTGGTGTAGATGCAGGTGGAGAAAGACACATCCTCCCTTGAGGGGACTGGCCACTAGGAATCTGACCATGCTCCAGTGAATATATTGACAACACAAAATGGACTTTTTTTTTCTTTTGCTTGGCAGGAGGTCATGGGGAAGGAAGGCAGGACATGGAAAGACTGGGAGGCAAGTGCGATGGGGGATATGATTTGAGATTTCTGAATAATCAGTAAGAAATAATTTTTAAAAGAAAATTGCCTTTGTTACATTGGTTAGCTCAGAAATTCCTATTTCCAAAAATGGCTATCCAATCTGTATTAACCCCTTTTGTTGGAGGACTGAGATACTTCTCTGTGTTTCTTTGCTGAATTTGTTCAAGTTCTGAGAGCTCTTCCATGTTGGTTGCTACCTGGTCAGTCTCTGGTACTATATTTCAGGGCTAGATGCAGCTGTGATTTCCCAAAAGCTGCTGGCTGGCTGGCATGCATCTCTGTCTGGGAATTTAAGGATTAACAACAGAGTTTCTCTAGTCTGACTTTGAGACTGTGAATCTAGAAAGCCTAAGCAGACTGCTTATTTTCTAACCTTGCAGTCCCTTCCACTCTTCCAGCCCTGGATGATGCCCGGGTCCAGATATGGACTTACTCTACAGTCCGTGTGTTTAGGAACTGGAGGGCAGTATGTCTTATGCATTCTGTTGGTACATTGTTCCGTAATGAAGCAGGAGCACATAGGATGTGGACACAGAGGGTTCCAGTCTGAGGAAACAGGTTCAGCTGAGGAACCAGCAAGGTGAGGTAGCTGTGGCTTGTTCTGCTTCTCTGATCTTCCAGCATTCACCCCAACACCTGGCTCCAGGTTTGTTTTTGTTAATAAGACTCTTTAAGATTTGTGCTACAGTTAACCCATAGACTCTGTGCATAGCCAAGCTTGGGGATGAAGTCAGGTGATATTCCCAGTGTTAGATTTCAACAGCCCAACACTAGGTTTTGGAGCAGAGCCTTGTGCTTACTACCCTTGGACCTCCAGAAAAATGGGTTCACAGACTCTCATGGTGTTTGATGTTGGGATAGTGTTGGTGAAGGCAACCTCTGCTCACGTGGGCTGATGTTAATCTGAGCCATGTATGTTTCTTGCAGGTCAAGGGCATAGATTATCTAAGAGGGATACTGGGGCCTGTGCCACATCCAGTGGTGATGCACCCTGAGATTGCATTTTGTCTCCCTGATGCCAGGACAGTATAGCAGCCCCAGCTGTGGGTACTGGTGGTGACACCTGTGTACCAAAGTCAAGGGTGGGTGATAGAGACACCCAAAGCTACCAAAGCTCATGCCAGTCTGGATCATACAAGTTTCACAGTGAGGTACATTAAAAGTCTAAAACAGATGTGGCTGAAATTCAGGTCTGTTGTGCACATCTTCCTCTGATGCCAGAACTGGTCTGGAATCTCTGTCTGAGTTCTGTTGTATATACAGGACCTCAGCTTCTATTGAATGTTTGCTTTCCTCTGCAGCAGGCCTGACTCTGGGTGCCGAGTAAAAGCCCCATGCCAGTTGATTAGCAGGTAGAGTCTGGCCCCACACTCTGCCAGCCAAAGTTTGTGGGGACATGGCCTAATGTAGTCCCCATGATTCAATCCAAACTTACTGTGCTGACAATGGTGATCATTGGTTTTGCCAAGCACTGGGTTTCATTATGGCCTGCTCTTTGTTTTCAAATCTGAGTCCTGGAACTAGTTCTCTTTCTTCCATCGAATGAAAGGCACTTCTGTCCTCAGGATGCTAATGTGGAGCTGGGGAAGATGGTGCTGACAAGGGCAGGTCTTTCTTCAAAGCATGTCTGTGTTTTGTTGTGTTAAAGGTGAATATGGCTCTCGGTTGCTGACTTCCTTAGCTCTTCTGCTGGTGGTTCAGTGCATGAATGGCTGTTTAAGTTGTGTCTGTGAGGAGATGTGGTAGCCAACAAGTTCAGTCTCTGTCATAAGACTGGATAACTATGTCTATCAAAATGTCTGCCCTGCTTCCTTCTCTTGTTCTTAGTCCTCTCTCCAATTACACCCTCCTTAGCCTCTCCTTTTTCTTTCTTTTCCTCTCTTTCTACAGTCCAATGTTCCCAACTGCTGTGCCTCTGCTGTTAGTCATGGTTTTTTCTGTATGACAAATGGTGGATGTTTCACAGGGAGAAGAAATCCCGTCTGTGCATCTGCGAACTCTGAGTGCCCCAGGTCAGCTGTCACACACGTCCAGCCGATGCCGAATCTCTGAAGGTAACAAATCCGTTTGCCACTTTTCTCCTCCTACTCTGGCAATCCTATTCAGCTATTTGTTCTTGTCATTCAAAGAGGAAAGAGACACTCCTCATAGCAAAAGCAACTAGTGACCACCTTATTGCAACATGGTGTAAAGTCACAATAACTTCTCTGTATCCATTGACTATTGTGTATGATAGATTATATTGTTGGTGTTTTAAAAATACTCCTTTTTTTCTCCAAGTGAAATCCAGTGCACTTTATGGATTCTGTTTATTTGAAACTTTTATAACATTCTGAAGTGATAGATTTTTTTTCTTTAGTGAACATGTATAATAATTTAATCACTGCAAGGAAAAAGGAATGTTACAAGTTTCTTTTTCTTGAAACTGAAGACAACAGTGATGTCTAAAGTTTTACCAAATGTTTACATGAATAGGGTTTTTACTTGTATTAGTTTTTTCCTATTTCCTTATATCAATATGACATAAAAGAAAGCCCTAAAATACTTACAGGGCTAGAAACATTGCCAATATCTTAATACAAACTCATTCCCAGTACCAAAGTCAGAGTTTTGAAAACTTGCAGTAATTTCACTACAAGAAGTTCCAAGGGTCTAACCTTCTTAGGAAGCAGAATACAAATGTACAAGTACAGACTGACAACACATAATTAAATTAAAACAAATATTTAACTAATTTTTACTTATGTTTTTCTCTTGTAATACTAGTCATAAAGGTCTTGAGGCAACTAAAGGCTTACAGAGTTTCTCCCCATTGTTCATGTAACAGAAAGCAAGTATGCAGGCTTGGCATCAGAGAAATCAACCATTCTCAGGCTATGGTATTATTTGGGAAATTTTAGGAAATGTTGCCCTGCTGGATGGAATAGGTCATGGCGGGGGGTTGGCCTAAGTGTTTACCATTTCCAATTTACACTTTATGATTTATGTGGCAGATTAAGGATGTGAATTTTTAGTTTCCTACTTTAGCTGCCATGTCTGACACTTATTTCCATGCCACTGTATTGCTGATCCTGTATTGCTCTGGAGCCAAGGGCCAATTAAACACTTTCATATGTTCACAATGGCATGATGTCATATCACAGCAACAGAAATGAATTAGTGTACATTCATGAAGTTTTCATTCTAAATGAGAAGTATAAATTCAAAAAGAGTTACCATATCATTTAAATCCACAGTCCTTTTTATCATGTCAATTTGCAGGTATAAACCAAATAGAGAAGAACATCATAATGCTTGAAGAGATTTTTGACACCTGTGAGATTTTTCTCTCAAGAGAAATTTGTGTAACTGAATGTGTGTTGGCTAAGGATCTCACAAAATCCTTTATATTCACATTTCCTTTGGTATGAGTTTGTTTTATATCCTCAAAATCTAATGTTATATTCACAAGCTTTAAAACACCAATTACAGAATAATAGTATTACTCTTATAGAATTACTTTCCAGTATGTATTCTTTAATGTATTTTAAGATTATTGTGATGTGCAAAGGCCTTGCCACATTGATTACATTCATAGGTTTCTCTCCAGTATGTGTTCTTTCATGCTTTTAATGATGACTATGACATAAGCTGCAACCAGCAGTTTTGTGTGTTGTGCTGTGTGTGCTGCTCCAGGGATCTGAGCAGAGAGTATAGCCGAGCTGGAAAACCATGACTTGGATGTCATGAAATATAATGATGTGCATGTCAATTTCACTGAAGGGGAATGGGCATTCCTGGATCCCTCACAGGAATATCTCGATGAAGATGCATTGCTGGAGACATATATGAACCTCACTGGTATAGGATTAAAGTGAAGTGATAGATTTTTATGAACAAACAAAAGACCACCTGGCTCCCCAGAGTGTGTTTTTTCCCAGCCTATTTGAATGGGCCTTTATTTTTAGTCACATGATATACCTAAAAATGGATTTATAATGAATAAACCAGTGTGGCCATATATAGTGTGATGAATGGGCCAGAGCAGCAGTGGAAAGTACCAGTTCTCTTCCAGGAGAGCCTTTGAATCTAGTTCCTCCCTCTGCCATTCCTGTGTTTATATGAACTAGAGATTGGTCTAAGTCCCAAGTACTTGACTTTCTCTCTCTCTCTCTCTCTCTCTCTCTCTCTCTCTCTCTCTCTCTCTTTCTCTCTCTCTCTCTCTCTCCTCCTCTCTCTCTTTCTTTCATTTGGACTTGGAACAGAACCATTGGAAATCAATGTAACTGGACTACTGAATATGGAGGACTTCTGTACATTTACCCACCTCCTTCTTTATTGAGGTTCCCATAGAAACAGTGTAGTCAGTGTGAAAGAAAAAAACAAAACAAGGACCAAAATCACACACAGATACAGCTGCATCAGTTCTGAACACAGGGAGTAAGTATCAGCAACTCCCTGTTAGCAGTACACAGGGGACAGGCATCAACTGGTGCCTCTTTCTAAGAAACTAATTGTGAGAAGGGATTAAGTGGTATGTAATTGCATTTTCTAAGTGACACTCCATTGTAATACAAATTTCTTAATGGTCTTATTAATTAAAAAAACCCAGGTATCAGGTATTGGGGTGAATTTTGAAAGATCAGAGAAGCAGAACAAGCTACAGCTAACCTCACCTCGACAATTCCTCATCCAATTCTGTTTCCACAAATCCTCAGACTGAAAGCTTCTGAGTCCTCACCTGAATGGATATCAGCTGAATTGCTGCTAAAAGCCTAAACGCTTAAAAGCCTCTAGTTCCTGATTCTCATGCCTTATACACCTTTCTGCTTCTTGCCATCACTTCCTGGGATTAAAGTTGTGTGTCAACATGCCTGGCTTTTTCCAGTGTTGCCTTGAACTCACAGAGATCCAGATGGATCTCTGACACCCAAGTGATAGGATTCAAGGTGTGTGTGCCACAATTTTTTGGCCTCTATGTCTGTCTAGTGGCTATTCTGTCCTCTGACCCCAGATAAGTTTATTAGGGTGCTCAATTTATTGGGGGACACAATATCACCATACTCCATTCACACATATATATGTGTGTATATATACATATATGTAGAGAGATATATGCATGTAGGATATATATATTATATATAACATATGTGGAATATGTGGAATAATGTGTGTAGAAAATTAAATATAAGAGTTACAGACAGAATGACAGATGTATATTGCATTGGGGTTAAGCTTTACAAAAGCATTGCTTTTGAGAAATTATTTCCAAGATAATGACCAACATTTGGCAAAATTCCAGGACAAAATTAAGTCATTACATTCCACAAACTTAATGAATATTAAGGATTTTTAAAATTGTGCTGCCATAAGAAATAAATATGTATCCTAAAATAACAGTAGATTTTGATTACATGACTATTTAGTGGATATTTAAAAGCATGTGAGTATGAGAAAACACTCATGTGGAACTTTCTGTTTCACTGTGGGAAGTTTTTCATAATACTGCAGGAAATGTGCTGTCTCTTGTTAGATGTTTACACACTGAAGAACAATAGCTTGAGCCTGTCGGAGATGGCATGGCGGTTAAGAACATAGCTGCTGTACTGTCCAGCAGGTCCACAGAGAATATACCCAGAACTGGAGGGAGGACGCTGCAGGAATGGTTCTGTCCTCTCACCCTGCACTGTTTGCCATAGCTGAACTGGAAGTTACTCAAGGGTCTACTAACAGGCCACTTAACAAGTGGAAAGCGGCATCAACATGCAGTGAAATCTTGTCCAATCTCAACCATGCAGAAAAGTTGACACATCCTACAGTTTGGATGAACCCCGAGGACATTATCCTCTGGGAAATAAGCTAGGTACTAACATATAAATACATATGATTACACTGATATGGGGTGTGTAGAGCTTGGACCCTCAGCACCCATGTGGAAAAGTAAATGAGAACACCAATGTATCTGTAATCTTGACTCTTTAGAGGCCGAGACAGGAAGTTCCCTGTGGGCTTGCTGGCCTTCACCTTCAAATTAAGGTGGAGAGTTATTGAGGAAGACTTATAGCATCAACCTCTCGTCTTCATTTGCATGTGCACTTTATCTCTGACATACACCACAAATGTATGAATATATATATAATAAAATTTTTTACCAAATAAGTACATCTATTAGAACAAAATTATATAAAATTAAAATATTAAAGAAAAATAAGTAGTGCAAAAATCAAGGATGACAAAATAAAGAAAAAAGCAATGTGCTGGTTAGAGTTATACCAACATGACAAAATAGGGTCATTAGGAAACAGGGAACCTCAGTTGAGAAAGTGTCCCCATCAGATAAGCCTGTAGGCAAGACTGTGGGGCATTTCTCCATGAATGACAGGTAAGGGAGGGCCAGGTCATGTGGGAAGTGCCATTCTGGGCAGTTAGTACTAGGATATATAAGAAAGCAGTCTGAGCAAGCCATGAAGAGCTCCCCAGCAAGCAGTGTCTCTCCGTGGTCTCTGTTTTAGTTCCTGCCCCAAGTTCCTACTTGAATTATTGCCCTGATTTTCCTTTTATGATGGACTGTATGCTGACATAATCCTTTTCCTTCTCAAGTTGTTTTGTTCATGGTCTTTACCACAATGGTAAGAAATAAACTTGGATAGAAATTGCTACCAGAATCATGTGGTGTTGTTACATCCCAGACCATGCTGTTTTGATTATAGAAGGAGTTTGGAACATTGGGTTTAAAATACCCCTGAGTACTCAAAGCTTAATGAGGTATTACGTGGAAGCATGAAAAATATAAGTGATGTGAGAAACACAACAGTGGAGGCTTGGCTTGTGAAGTTTGAGGTGTAAGTCTGAGTCCCTTAAGGAGTTGATTGGATTTTTTATGTCATGTAGTTGAACTAAAAATCTCTAGTTTTGGTTAACTCAGAATGAAAAATCAGCTGTGATTTCTAAGAGGCCAGTAACTGATGTGAAACTTTTGCTTTACTAGGACAATCAATGAGATCAGCTAAGGTTAAAAATCCCAATGGTGATTAAGAGAAGACCAACATACTGAGATGAAACCCAAGAGCTCTTCCTCAGGGTCAGCTCACAGAGGCTGAGACACAGAGGATCCAAGATTGCATCACATGCTGGCAGCCAAACTTGGTAATGTGGTGGAGTTTTCCAGATGGTACTGGTTTTGCTAACATGAAAGCTGCAGTCTTGAAGGGGTCTTGGAGAACAGCTGATGCTGGGTACCATGTGGCAGGGGTAGAGTTCCTGAAGAGAGGCCAGGAGGACACTTATGGTGATGCACCCTCTGGAGACCTCAGCATTTTGGAGATGCCGAGACTGTGGGACAGCCACCACATTTTGGAGATGGAGAGGTAGAGTTCTCCAAGCCCTTTGGATCCCAGAAGATCATGAGTGAGTTCTAGATATTGGGCATTGATTTGTTAAGCTGTTGGAGTTTAATTTTTGCTTTGTTTTGATTGTAACTGTGCAAGATAATATTAAACCAGAAAGAACAACCAAGAATGATTTTTCAGAGGTCAACTTCCTACCTAGTACATTGAAAAATGGGGCATATTATTCTTATTGTAACAAGAAAAGTCAAAAGAACTGTAAAAATTATTTTTCTTGAATTCACACACATGAAAAGTGAGGTTTCAAGTCAACTGAGTAGCCTACAACCAAGAAGATGGGGCATGAGTCCTGACAACCTTGGGCAAAGGACAGAAGGGAGAGATACTCAGGATGGCAAGAGGAATTTTGATAGATATGACTTTGTAAAAATTATTATGAAAGCAACCATGGACAACAAAGATGTAGGCTTTTTAGGATCCTCAGGTGCAGGGGGAGCTTGACTAACTCACAAGGTCTTCTCCCACACCTGGAGCTGTGGCTTATGACACAGGGTCTTCTCCCACACCTGGAGCTGTGGCTTATGACACAAAGTCTTCTCACACATGTAGAGCTGTGGCTTGTGAGACATGCTGTGTAGCATATCAGAGAAAGCTTCTGTGGGCAGGATAGTCCTGGAACACCGGCCTGCCTTTCCCTGTGGGGAAGGTACAAGCTCTCCTTGCATCCTATATACCTTTAGGGCAGAAATCTTAAGCCTCATGGAAGAAAACCAAACACTGTTATTTCTGGGACATGGATGAATGTTTATGGTAGCTGGGAAGAAGACAGAGGTAAGAATCAAGAAAAAAACAAAACACCTTCTATCACAAGAAAGAGTGGCAGAAGATTTTCCTAGCCTAACTATCGGAGGTATCTTTTTGCTGGAGAAGGATAACCCCTTACAGGACATCTTGTTGATATAAACACCTGGCTGCTACAAGGGGAAGACAGACAAGAGCTCTAGAAATGCCACATCTCAACAATCTAGTTGTTCAGTGCCCCCTTATGACAAGTAGAACTGTGGAGATTTGAATGAGACATCCCTGAGTCTTAGGCATTTGAATACTTGGTCCCCAGTGACCAGTTGATGGTGCTGTTTGGAGGAGAGTACACAGGTAGCTTTGTTGGAAGAAGTTTAAATACTGGTGCTGATTTGAGTTTGCTCTTTCTCTTTCCCGTGTTCACTTTGAGACATGATCCTTGAACTTCTTCTTGCTGTTATACCTGCTGCTTGCTGCCACGATTTCCCACCTTGATTCCTTCCTTCTGCCTGGTCCCTTACATGCTACCCAATCTCTGTGGGTATCCTAAATGAAACAGGCGTATCTAAAATTGTCTACATCAATACAGATATCTGTAGTTCTGTTGTAGTCTCCTAAAATATTCAAGATTGTCCAATGTCACTTTAGGATGTAAGCTAGTCTCATGGGCTTCGTTGTGATGCATTGGAGTATTTCAATTCTCCACAGCATGATGGCAGTTGTTATTGGCTCACATTTTGCTTTAGATCTCAGCTCTAGCCTTCCCTGGGTGTTTCTCTAACATCCTGTCCTTGGTCTTCTCTCTGCCTTTGTCCCTACTAATATGTCTTTCTACAGATAGTTTCTTAAATGTGCACCCTTGCCATGCTTTCAAATGAACAAGCAGCACCTAGCAGTTTTAAGGTATGTGTGGACACTATGTTAACACTATGGGTGGACAGCACTTTGCTTAAGATAGATATAAGATAATTGCTATAGCTCTTCTGTGAGACTCTGTAAGGTTTACTCACCTTTCTGAGAAAGAAAATAAAAACAATGGATGGTAGTTATGTTTGGCACTTTTCTTATTTTCTGATATGTCCCACTTGGCATGAATCAGATTAGTTATCCAGGATTGACCAGCTGTCAGTTGTGTCCCTGTGCCCAAGTATCTCTGAGGCTCAGGAAATGAAAATCTAGATATACATTCTCACCATTCATAAAGGTGAATGAACATGAAAGCAAGAAACAATCATCTTTCATAGTTTTTTAAAAATTTTTTAATATGTATTTAATTGAAATAGAATTATATCACTTTCCCTCTTACCTCCAACAAGCTCCTCCCATTCCCCCCACTTTCAAGTTGATAACTTCTTATTCTTTGATTATTATTGTTACACATATATATGTGTATATATAAATACACACACACACACATACACATAAATACAGGGCTCACCACTCTGCATTGGACAGCCAATATGGTCGCTTATCTCTGAGAGAGGCTAATTCTCCTTCTCCTAGCAGTGTTAGTTGTTTGTAGTTCTTTATCTAGAGGTGGGACCCTGCAAAAACTTCCCCCATTCACTTTAACTTTTCCATTAATATTGTCATTGTTCTGGCCTTGTTTACACAGCTGTTTCTAGGAGAGATTGTTTCACAGCAGACTTCCTGGTATTACAATCTTTCTGACTCCCTCTGCCTTGGTGCTCCCAGAGTCATAGATGCAGGAGCTGTGATGTAGATATATATGTTAGATCAATTGTCTCCATTTGCTGTAAAAAAAAAAAAAAGACTTCTTTGATGGAGGGTGGTAGTTACACTTATCTATGAGTACAAGGATAAGTTTTTAGAATATAGTAAGGAAATATCTACTACTATTACTAGCCCCAAGAAGTTGGCTATAGCACTAGACATGATTTCCCTCCTGTTGAATGGGCCTTCAGTACAACTACACAGCTGTTGATTGTCATTGTCATGTGAGTGCCACTTACTGTACTTTATGCATATCTTGCTGTCCTGGTTCCTAGGTGTTGTAGCTGAGTAGGACTGTTTAACTGTTTTCCTCCCTTGGCAGCTGGCCTAGTATCTTCTGGAACCATGGAATCTAGAGCCCAGGACAGAGGTCTTAGGTTAGATCCAGCTTGAATCATCCTATCCCTGTGTCCTAAGTGTATGGTGTCTTCAGTAATAGGGTCTTGCTTTTAACCTCTGAGAGGCAACCAAGGCTACATCAATTATCTCCATCATTTTGAGTGTCACTTGAACTACCCTCACCAACCATTCATATTCATATGCACATGAACAGGGAAGTTAGCTTTTCATTTATTCAACTTCTCATTTCCAAAAAGACACAGTACAAAAGATTTACTAGAGTGTTGCTCTGGCTTTTAAAGGGAACTCAAACACCTGTTCTAACAGGAAACCAGTCATTGGCAGAACCCAACAGTTTGTTGCAATTGTATATGCTAGACTCTTTCCTTGTCTTTGGGCATCTTTGCTGTCCTCAGGAAAACTGTGTGTTAGTCAGTTTTTCTATACTTTGATTCACTGGTGGCTGTTTCTTAAGGTTTCAAGGTAAGGGTCTTCTGTGATCATTGTTGGTTTTAGATGAGTATTGTGGTCTATAGACCTTTCAGTAGGAATTTTCAGGAGTAGGAAATGGGCAGGCTGGGTGTGTTATTTAGAAGTTGAAGACAGGCAAGTAATGGAAATGAGAATCCAAGATTTAAGACAAACAGACACAGGTGAATCCTTCCGCACAGACAATTTGCATCTGTAAGCATGCTCAGGGCTAAGTAAGTAAGAAAACAGTCAAACAAATCAGTATGAAATACAAAACTCATACAAGAAGTGAGTTTTAAAATAGTTAAAATTATGAAAAAAATATTTTAAAGCAGAAATGATGTCAAAATGATGAATCATTTTAAAAGGCAGACTTTGGGAAAACAAATTAAAATAAATTAAATTTCAAAACATATAAAAAAAGAAAGACAATGAAAAACAGAAAATCTCTGTTCTAATCTAAAAGATAGAAAAACTGTTATGGGAACACATGTATAAAATAGGTAAGATGGTCATTAGAGTTATAGAAATGACTTCATACAACTTCATGTTAACCAGGTTGGAGATTTCAAGCTGAGAGTTTTAAATAAAGAAAAATTTATAAAATATTTAAAACAAGGCTAATGTGAAGAAATCCTGAATAGCAGAATAGCAACAACTAAAAGATGAAGTGGTGAGGTTGTTTTCAATGTCACATAACAAAGACTTCAAATTTGGAAAACAAAGCAACAGCATTGAGATAACAAGAGAGAACATAATCTTAATAGAGAGGCTTGCTATGTATTTTCCAATAAAACCCCCAAGAGCAGGCTGCTGTTCCCTTTAAGCCATCAATTAAAAGTGATTAATTAGTTACATCAAATTAGCTTCCAACTAAAAGCATGAAAACTTACATCAGACTTCTCAGGCATAATTATAGATGTCTGAAGACAGTGGCATGAAATTTTCAAAATGTGGAGCTGCTAAAGTATGCCTGTCAGATAAAGTATTATTGAACTGTAGTTAGAGTTTTCCTGCCTGGCCCACAGTCAGGACAAATCTCTCTCATCCGCCAGGCCCATAGACGCTCAGAACCAACCAAGTAAACACACAGAAACTTATATTGCTTACAAACTGTATGGCCATGGCAGGCCTTTTGATATCTACTTCTTTTATCTTAAATTAACCCATTTCTTTTAGTCTATATTTTGCCACATGGCTTGTGGCTTACCAGTGTCTTTACATGTTCTTTCTCATGGTGGCAGCTGATGGTGTCTCGCAGTCTCTTCTCCGCTTTCTGCTTCCCACAATTCTCTTCTCTCTTGTCCCGCCTATACTTCCTGCCTGGCCACTGGCCAAACAGCATTTTATTCATACAGAGCAATATCCACAACATTTAACAATGAACAAATGCTGAATTTTTCAAAACCTAAGGAAGTTTATCATTCATAAACATTCATTTGAGGAATTATTACATGGAACTTGAATGGGTGCTAATTATTTAAGAGTAAAATAAATGAAAATTTTGTAGATTCAGCAAATATAGGAAAGAAAAAAATAGCAAATTGTGACCAAAATAATGTAGTAAAAATAAACACAAATATATGTGTGATCAAATGACAATGGGAAATTAATTTACCAGTTCAAAGAAACAGACTTAGATTAGAAGGTAAACCAAATAAAACAACATGTAGACATTTGATGTTTATAAAGGTACACCTCAATTATAATAACCTAAAAAAATAATAACATGCCATATTTTTGGTAGAAATTTAAAATTCTACATACTTTTTAAGTTTCTTAATATCCACCTATAAATTTCATACAATTCCATTGATAAAAGTCTAACTTATAAATTAACCTAAAATGGGAAAGATCAAGAACTGGGAAGACAATTCTAGAAAAGATATACTAGGACATAAAAATGTATGATGAACTGAGTCTCAAAAAATATACTATTGAAGTGACACAGAACTCATCCATGCCCAAAACTATTCCTACACCATGGGAAAAGAAAATGGAGATAAGAGAAAATGCTTGGAAATTAAACATGTAATTGATCTACATAAAAATAATATGAGGTTGAAAGACGAAGACTTACACAGAAATGTAAAATAATCAGGGAAAATAAGATGTGTGGGAAAGTGTAGAAGATACAGAGGGTCAAGTTGAAGAATTCATTATCCAATTATTAGAGGTCCCTGAAGAGAAATCAAGGAGGATTCAGAAAGTTATTACATTACAAATACAGTTGTTAAAATTATAGAATTGTAATATCAACACTGATGAGAAATATTCATTCCCTGTTGTCAGAGATGGATAGACAGAAGGACTGAAGTTTAAACATGACCTCAGGACAAGTGTTTGCAATTCATGAATAAAGAAAAGTTCCTAAATTTTGTAAGATAATGCACAAAGAAGTGAAAATCCAAGGGAAACCCTGGGTCCAAGGAACACTCATTTTCACAAGGCTATGGATGAAACTCCTATAAGTATGTAAATAAGTTTTATCCTTTGTATTTCTAGTCAAGTATGAGAACAAAACTGAGAACTCTGGCAGTCCTCCTTGGAACTTTACAAAAAGGCATATTCAGATGAAATAAGGTGATGAACAGGGACAGGACACAGACACTCAGGGAGGTGAAGTACAGTTCAACATGTAGCTTGGAGGACAGACATGATTATAGGGAAGGGTGGCCTAAGGGCTGTGAGGGGTGTACACAGAGAGCTTTGACATAGGAAATGTGATAAAATCATGAGAGAGCCAAACAAACATTAAAAAAAAAAAACTATACATAAAAGAAACAAACTAAAGAAGTTGCCATATAAACAGGTAATTTGGGCCATTCAGCAGAGCACAAACAGGACAAATTAGTTTGAAATTGAAGGTGCCAGGAGGGTGAAGACATCATCACAGAGCCTGAGCATTTGAGATCCCTGAGACCCATGTAGTGAAGGGAGAGAACCCTTATCACTGTCACACATATGCTCTTGTGTGTCCCCACCCAATATATACACTTTAGTAAAAATGAATATATTAAAAAAATCTGAGCTTAGGATGTGTTAAGAAAGCTGAAATGAAATGCTTAAACAATTGGAAAATCACCTTTGTTTTTCAACCTTTAGAATCTTCTTATTTATAGGAAAGCCATGGAAGAAATAATAACATTATAAAATTGCATAAATGTTTTTTAAGTGACACTATTAAAGCAATGGGAGAGATATTTCACTTGAGACTTGGAAGGCAGGGGCAATGGGTAATCATGTTATTAGGTGGACAATTGTGTTATTGTTGAAAGTTGTGAGTCTTGTTATCAGGAAATGGGGTAGTTGAATGATGTTACTACAGGTGGAAATTGAAAATAATGGTACAACTATGATGAAAAAAGAGAGACAGAGAAGAGGGAGAAATAAAAGCATACTTGCCTCTACCCCCATCCACTTGCCCCATGCCCATTCATCCAAAAGAAAAGTCAATAGATGACATCTGAAGTGTGAGAATTTTATTTATGGACAACAGTGTCACTAGGAGAATTAAACCATTGACAAACATAGCTACAGGTTAGTGGTATCTTTGTGGAGTTAATGCATAGGGCATGAGCTGGCTCATTTCCTTTGGATAGCTCTCAGGACTCTATTTAACCTTGGGTCTATCTACCCTGAAAACATCTGCAGTTCAAAATGGAGTGAAAAATGAGATGCTCTTGACAAGACTACACAGGAATACACAGTCTATGGTCTAAAATTAATTCAGAAGAAAGCCATAGTGGTCAATGCTACCCTGTCCCTCACCACCTGCAGCCTGCAAGAGAATGGGCCCTGCACACTGCCAGGGTAGCACACCAAAGCTGATGCTGTTGTTAGGGGTACAAGCAAGCCAGTACTGAGGACTTGAGAGCAGGAAAGCTGATCTGCCCATGCCCCCCATGTATGCCTCCTACAGCAATCAGGAGAGAGAACCCTGTACCTGCCCTGGAAAAGACAGTAGAGGTGGCCCTGGTGGTGTGTGAATGAGCCTGACTAAAGGCATGAGATCAGGAAAATTGCCCCCTGCACCTTGTATACCCCCTACAGAATTCAAAAGAGAGGGCCGTGCACCTCACCTGGGCAAAACAGTAGAGCTAGTCCTGGTGGTGTGAGTATAGGTGACCTGGATCTGAGGACCTGAAAGCAGAACTGGCTCCACTCCTTGCCACATACTGCATTAGGTAAGTTAGCTGAGGCAGTGCTGGGGAGCTTGCCTGGCTAGTGACAATGAGGAAAAGCTGGTTGAGCTGACCAACACAGCTACCATCCAGGCCCAGAACCCAGGTTATAAGAGTTAGTCCATCCCAACATCCACCTCATCTATGAATTGTTGGAGCATGTGAATTAGACAAATCTACAGATCTGCAGGATCTCCACAACACAGAACAACAACAGAATATCCAAGAGGAGCCTCAGTGAGAGCTCATTATTGATGGAGTAGCAGGGACCACAGGCAATGAAACTTTGGAGGCCCACAAATGTTTCATAGTGAGATCTGAGCTTGCTTTACCAAGCAAGGCTCCATTAGAGGATTGCTTGACCACATGTGTGATTACCAGATGACTGGAAGTCTTTACTTAACTATGCTGGGGGAGGTCTTTTGCTCCACTCCTTGGCATTCCTATAAAAGGCCCTTTAGAAAAGAGAGAAGGGGCCAGTGGATATTGATACAGACCCTCCCAAGAATATCATGTGTTTCTACCTGTTTCTCTCCCTTCTATCCTTCTATTTAATATCTTTTATTCTTCACTCCTCAAAAGTACCTTGTGAAAAAATGTGGGAGCCAGGCTATCTTATTTGGTATAATGTGTACAACAGAGAGGCTTTGACTTCAAACTGTCAAGAAAACTTTCAGAATGATATCAAAGCTGACCCTGAACTCAAAACTTTCAGAAATAAAGCAGTGTTGAGTTCACTTACAATTTTACTATGGTAACTCATGATTTGCATACTCCTGATCTTGTTGAAAGATAATAATTCTGTTAAGGAATTCTTTCTAGATGCTTGCTAAAGTTTGTAAAATAATCCTATAGAGTTTGCTTTTGAATGTAAGTTAGTTCTGTTAAGAGATAAGTTTGTAAAGTAGTTCTATAGAGTTTCATTTGGAATATAAATTTGTAAAAAGTGTAAGTATAGTGATATTCATGTTAATTGTAAATATGTATAGTGATGTTAAGAAATCTCTTCTAGATGTATGCTAAAGTTTTTTAAATAATTCTGTAGAGTTTCCTTTGAATATAAGTTTGTAAAACTGTAAATATGTATAGTGATATTCATGCTACTTGTAAATATGTAAAACGTGTAAATGGAGTTTCCTTTTAAATATGTTTGTAAAAAGTGTAAATATTGAATGTAAAAAGTGTAAATGTTGAATATAAGTTAGTAAAAAGTGCATAGTGATGTTCATACTAGAACTGTTTTTATTACTCTTTTATCTTCAGATATATTTGAACACTGTATGATAGCTCAAAATATAATTTTATAGTTTTAGTGAGCCCAGGAAAATTTAAGCAAAGGTGTCACGATTAGGGGAGTCTTCTTCCTAGAAGCTTCCATTCTTTTTGTTTCTGTTTAGAAAGAGGTAGGCCTCCTACAAAGGGGTAGGCCTCCTACAATTGAGTTAGTTTGTACAGAAATTCTACTGATGTGATAGGAACACATCTTCTTAAACAGCTAAAAGTGTCTTTGTAATCAGTATGGGTTTTTGTTTACTTGAGTGGATACTTTGAAGTGTTTTGAAATGACTGTTTTCTCCTGGGAATCAAAATAGTCTTTTGAAAATTTTACTGAATATCTGTTAGGAGAGAGTTTTGAAAAGGGCTTGGTGCAGCTAAGACTGCTGTAGTCACCTTAGACCCATTCCAAAAAGGGTATTCCATCTTTATAATCCTCTACTCCTTTACTGGGAGGTGTGGCAGCTATGGAGATTGTTGTGGATATTTTCAAGCTCTTAGTAGGGACCTGGGTCACAGATGAGTTAGGCTCTCTGTACCTCCTCTTGCCAGAAGTTGGTAGCCAAAGATGGGCAACTTTCTTATTGATAGCTTCCTGAATGTATGTATGTAAAATTAATCAAGAAGAATGAACTAAGACAAGCACAATCTATCTGAGGGGCTTGGGAGGCCCTTTACTATATCAAGAATGGGGAGTTATAGAGGCCCACAAAGGTCTCCTAGTGAGATATGAGCTTGCTTTACCCAGAAGAGCTGCATTAGAGGATTGCTTGACCATGTGTGTGGTTACCAAGTGATTGAAAAGGATCTTCACTTGGCTGTGCTAGGGAGACGTCTTTTGCTCCACCCCTTGGAATTCCTATAAAAGGCCCTTCAGAGGAGCGAGAAGGGGGCAGTGGATATTGATCCAGGCCCTCCCCAGGCTATCCTGTGTTTCTCTTTGTTTCTCTCCCCTCTATTCTTCTATCTTATATCTCTTATCCTCACTCCTCAAGAGCACCCTGTTGTAAAATGTGGGGGTGGGTTTCCACCTTGGCTCCTACATGAACTCATGGCAATGAACACTTGCAAGTGAAGATGAAAGGACTAAAGGGTGGACTGTGTGACTTGTGGGGCCACACCACAGTCTACAGCTTCCAGGATGAGATTTTTTACTGTTGTTTTTTTTTTAAATTCTTGTTTTGGTTGATTGGTTTTGAGTTTTCTTTAAACATTTTTTTTTTGGTGGCAGGGAAGTTTCAAGGGTGGAGGGTAGGTGCTGGGTGGAGAAGATGGGTGGAAACAGGGTACATAAGCAAAATCTGCAAAGAATCAATAAAAGTTAAAAACAAACAAGAATTACCACAGACAAAATAACAACTGATGTGCTAAGCAAACATAACCAAGAGGCCAGAAAGACAAATGATAATAATGGAACATTGCAAATCATATAAAACTTCTAAGTGGTATTCCATGCACTATTTAAGATTTTAATTGCATTAATGGAGTAGTTAATTAATTACTTTGAGGGGGCCAATGTGTGCCACAGCTTGTGTGTGGAGATTAGAAGAGAATTTTCAACAGTCCTGTCAACTCTCCTTTCATAATGTGGGTCCTTGGGACTTATTTAGGACCTCAGCCTTGGAGACAAGCACCTTCACCTACTGAGACATCTTTTGGGCTGAAGGCAAAGACCTGGCCTCTGAGTTAGTACAATGAGAGACATTAATTCCAGTGAGAGACAGCTCAGTGGATTAACATCATTGGGCTACTTATAAATAACAGTGATCAGGGTGAAGCCCCATCTAAACCTCAAATGAACAAATACTAATGGAAGTAAGTGGGAAAGCATGTTCGTAAACCTTAAACACATTCAAACAAAACACCAGGGTGTCCTGGAAGCCTTGATGTAAAGAAACACTTTTCAGAAAGCTGAGAAGTAAAAGCTTGATGATCTGTGAATGTGAGTGAACAGACTGAAAATATAATGGTCTGTAATGAACTGACAGTAAATGGGATTATTTCTGGGGTTGGCCTTGGATCAAAGTGGTGCATATATATTTATATATAAAATTTCCATGACTTTAAAACTGTTTGGATATTTTTCAAAGAAAACAGAAAGGAAAAGAACCCAGAGTTTTGGACTAAGGGACTGTTTTTTGGGATGCTAGACATGGATACCTGAAAACATGACTGGAAAATAGCTAACCAGGCAATTCCCTGGACCTGGGGCCTTCCTTCCTTGGGTAAGATGTAAGGTTTGTGAAGTCTTTTGTTGATTGTTTGACTCACAAGGAACATATGCTGTATTGTAATCCACACATAAAACAAAGCAACCTTTCTAACTAAATTTATTCATTTGAAAAATCTTTATTGTGGCAATTGTCCTATTAGATTTCAGGCTTTTGAGACTGATAGAGAGTTCTCAAGGAGCCTAAGATCTGGAAAATTATAGTAAAATCAGATGTTTACAGTATTTATAACTCTAATATTAAAAACTGCCAAAGATAACAAAGAGACAGTTTAGTAAGTATGAGGTTATGGAATGCTGCAGTGTAGTAAGGGCCAGTCAAACACCCAAGACAAAGTTTTCTACACAAATAGAGATGGTGGGCAGTTTAAAAAAATGTGTCTTTAGTGCCATCAGAGGACTGACCCAGAGAAATGTGCCATAATCCTTGATAAGTATTAAGAGATATCTGATATTATCTAGTATCTATTCCTTCATTGAACAATAATTTATTTGACAAACTGAGTGAACAATTCTAGGTGCTCTACTAGGCAAGCACATAAACTAGTGTACAGTATTGCTCCAGTGCCTGGCTTCAGGGAGTTGACAGTCTAGTGGGGAAAGAAACCAACTCAGAGTTCAAGGGCTGTGAAGGAGTCATGAATGCTAAGAACCAGATTTTAAGAGTCTTTTCTCTACTTTGTGTGTTTGGAAAGATTGTTTGCTGGAAGAATAGAAGTTAGCCAGCAAAGGATCTGAGGAGTTTTTGTGAGAAAGAAATAGCACAGGAAAAAGCTTGAATGGAGGGGCTTTGCGGTTTGGTTGGAAGGCTGGCTGAGATGGCTGATGACTGAAGGTGAAGCCATTGGAGCACTCAGCTGGGGGTGACATCAGTTTTGTGTTTCAACAAGTTTCTTTGAATGACAATGAGAGAATAAGTTGGAGGGCTCAGCACTGATGGCAGGTTATGGAATGTTGACTCGATATTTGAAGAAAAGAAATGTTGATATGGGCAGGAGATAGCCGATGAGGAAATACACAATAATGGTGGCTATAATGAATAGAAAAAACAACTCCAAAGAGGGAAGATTTGTTTGGGTGCATGCTTTCAAAGGATACAGTCCATGGGTATTTGGTTCCATGCACTTGGGCAGAACATAGTGGCTGCTAGAGCATGTGATGGTGGACAGCTCTACACATGATGGCAGACAAGAAGAATGGGGTAAGGGACCCAGCATCAAGGCCTGTTCCTAGCAACCTGCTTCTAAAGTTTCCTTGCCTTATAAAGTTTCCACAGACATTCAAAGTATATGCCTGTGGGATACATGGTAGATTCAAACTCGCAACAGACGTCTCAGTGCTGATTGGATGTGGAGAGGATGGGTAACCTAAAAAAGTCAAGAGCTCCCTGGATGGGGTGGGAAGATTCATTCCAAGCATTCTTAAAGCCATGAAAGTTATTTATATGAAATTGCCAAACTGTTTATTTTTAACTGGTATGTAAAGTTTTACATATTAATAAAATAACATATAACCAACTTCTTTAGATTCTACAAGAGTGAGTTCATGTATACTGCTTCCCTGTCACTTAGCAAACATCTGGCAGTGCCACTCATGCTGCCTCACAGGATAGCATTTTATTGTTTTTATGGTTAAGTAGCACTCCAAGGCACATATATCTCACATTTTACTTGTCCATTAATTAGTTGATTAAATAGGTTATTACCTTCTATTGGCTGATATGAAGAGTGCTACAAAGAGCCTGACCAGTGACATCTCTTCCACATACTGATTTAATTTCCTTGAATATATACCAAAGAGTGGGATTGTGATCACATGGTGGTTCTATTTTTAACTTTTTTGAGGAACATCTATGTAACACGAATCTTAAAAGGTCTTATTAAATTAAAAAAAAAACAAACAAACCCAGAGCCAGCTATCAGAGTTAAAACCTGAGAGCTCAGAGGAATAGGAAAAGCCACAGCTAACCTCACCTCACCAACTCCACAGCTTTCAAAGAGACCTACTTCCTGTATACCCATGTCTATATACCTTTCTGTTCTGCCATATCCTTTCCTCTCCACCCAGCTACATCACTTCCTCTTCCAGCCCAGCTCTGTCACTTTCTGTCTATCTATACACACCTCCAAACCTTTATGGTTAACTAGTGTTGGAACTTAAGGTGTGTGCCACCATGCCTGGCTCTGTTCCCAGTGTGGCCCTGAATTCACAGAGATCCAGACAAATCCCTGCCTCCCCAGTGATAGGATTACAATCATGTTTTACCATTGCCTGACTTCTATATTTACTATAGTGGCTGGCTTTTTCCTTGGATCCTCAGGTAAACTATTGGGAGACACAGATAAAATATCACCACACATCCATATTGTTCTAATAACAACTGTACTAACTTACATTCCTACCAGCAGTGCAGACACATTTATTTTTAGCAAAAATAGACTAAAGATATTCCTGTGATAATCAATTATAAGAAAAATTATTATTTAATGCTACATTTCATGTAGCTGCTGTGGAACAATCTTTTTGTACACTATGACTATTTGTTGCTTTTATTGGTCAAATAAAAGGCAGAATGGCCAATAGCTGGGCAGGTGGTGGTTAGGCAGGACTTTCAGACAAAAAGCATGGGTAAGAAGGAAGGAAGAGTCATGGGGAGTTCCCAGTGAGACGCAGAAGAAGCAAGAGATGAACATGCTGTGCTAAGAAAAGGTACCACCATGTGGCAGAGCATAGATAAGAAAGATAGGTTAATTTAAGTTGTAAGAGCTAGTTAGTAACAAGCCTAAGCTATTGGCCAAGCATTTGTAATTAATAAGTCTCTGTGTGGATATTTGGGAGCTGACTGGTGGGACAGAGCTGACTGGTAGGACAGAAAACTCTGCCTACATGTAGTAGCTAAGTGTAACTTAGGTATCATGTTTTGTTTCTATAACACATATGTAATTGAGGAAGAATCCTCTCAGGAAAAATTAATAACATAAAATTTCAAGTTATGAAATGACTTTTGGGAGTGTCTGAAGTATTTCATTTTTATTAACAAAACATGTTAGAAAATATAAGTCAATTTTTTTGTTCTAAATTAAAGTCAAATGTGAAATCCCTGTGAACAGATTGGAGAATTAATCAGTATTGATTCAGAACTGTGTTTAATAAACAAAGACTAGTGCTGAGTACTTGCATGCAAAGAATAATAAAAGAAAGCCATTTTCATTTCAAATTGGTTTAAAACATTGGCTCAACTTAATTTTAAAGTTAAACTAAGATAATATAAGAACCACCCAAGGAAAGTTAGATTTTTTGATGAGAGGAATTATGATAAAAATTTATACTGCCAAATATAAAAGTATATTTTAAATCCATGATAATTAGAAATCTGTTACTGGAACATCACTAGGTAGCATAGAAGAGATTAGAAAGCCTCAAAATATTGCCAATTATAGGCCAAATTTAGTATTCAATGTTATGTGTGAAGAAGCAGCATTTAAAAGATGGATGAGAAGATCAAAGTGTGATTAAGTAGATGCATTTATTTCCTCTCCTCACCAATCCTGTTAACCTGGGAAATCCCAATAACACCAGAAAGAAATGAAAGGGATAGAACAAGTGAAAATAGGTCAAAAAAGACCAATGCAAATGGTTGTTTTGGGAAGATGGGGATAGGGGCTAATTTAAGAAAAAAGAGAGAGAGACAGAGAGAGAGAGACAGAGAGAGAGAGACAGAGAGAGAGAGAGAGAGAGAGAGAGAGAGAGACAGAGAGAGAGAGAGAGAGAGAGAGAGAGAGAGAGAGAGAGAGAGAAAGAGAGAAAGAAAGAAAGGATATCCTAAATGACAGTGGAATGAATTCCAGGGACAGTGGACAATGAGTTCTTAGGGGCATCATGCTTCCCCTCCAATGTCCTTCCTATGAAAATGAGCAGTCACTTGCTTGTCCCAGGCTGATGGCAATAGGATTAGTTTCTTGAGAAACTGAGGAATTACCCCAACACCAGTTACTTGTGGGCACAATACCTTTCTGCCCGTTGACTCCCAAGTGGGCATGGGAAGTACCAGTTTCCAGCCCCTCTTCCCTCACCCTTTCCCCAGAAAGCTCCTGTCAGTTTCGAAACCTGTCCATTTGATATGTGTGGGGGCACCAAAGATAACAGCAAAATCTCCCCCTTTAAATTGAGGCCCAAACATACAGAATCCAAAGGAAATCTTCAGAAGGAATAAAGAACAAAAGCTAAAAAGCCTCCCAATTTGAAGGGAAAGAAGGTAAGAAGACCAGAGGCAAGGGAGCTTTGCAATTTCAAGAGCTTGGATGGAAGGAAAACTGAACATTACAATGTGAACAACAATGATGACAACCAATGGTACGGGGCCCCTTAGCTGAAAGCAAAGTGTGTATGCAGAATACAGAAGGAAGTATGAGCATGTTTGGAGCAAAAATTGCAAAGATGCTTAGAGAAGTAAACTGCCTAGGAGGGTATTTATAAGATAAATAGAGTCCTGGCCACATGGCTTTTCAAAGCCGGGCAAACAGTGTGGGCCAAATGATGGCGAGTTGCAGGGCCCCTTCTGGGAAAACAACAAAAAACAACTATGTACATCTGTGTTTAGAAGCTTGAAGTGAAACAGGTAGGAGGTGATCATGACCTGAGACAGGACAGGGAGAATGGAGTTAAAGGAAAGACATTGGAGGGTTTCCTGGACATGGGGCATGCAGGAAAGGAGAATTGCCCACATGTTCTGCTTAGGTCTGATAGATGGTGACAATCACCACGAATAGAGAAAAGGAAATGTTGAACACTAAAAGTGTTGAACACTGAGCACTGTTCATGAAAAGGCATACAGTGAGATTTAAATATGTTTGGTCTAAGCTTGGGAATGAGAGCAAGTCTTGAGAAGCAGGAATGGCCTTTACAGGCATAAGTCAGTTGTAGGGAAGCTGTGTATATGGTAGGATGCTTTGAACATAAAACATCTCCCCTTGTAGTATCAGGCATTTGAATGCTTAGTTCCAGATATTTCTGTATTTCAGGAGGCTTAGAAGGCATGGCCCTGCTGGAGGACATGTGTACTGGAGATAGACTTTGATCTTTCTACTTTGAGCTGGAATATAGCTTTCAGCTGCTATCCCTACTGCCATGCCTGTTGTCTGCTCTTGATGCCTCCACTCCACCATCATGGATTCAAACTTTTTGCAGTCATAAGCAACTTATACCAAATTTTGTCTTGTATAAGTTGCCTTGGTCATGGTTTTTTTGTCACAGCAATAGAGAAGTAGCTGATGACCAGGTAAGATCAGAGGGCCCATCTGGAACAGCTCAAGTACATCTTCACAGTGTCCTGCTGCAGGTGACTACTGGAACATTCTACCAGTACTTTGTCACCTCAAAAGGGGTTTGGGCCCTCCAATTTTTAACTCTTACAAGTAACCCCGCATTAAACAGTTTTGCATATAAATCTTTGCTCTAAATTTCAGATTATTTTCTTAGGATAGATACCGATGGGTAAAATTACTGATATTTTCCTTTTCCAGTGGTGAAGTGCTATGGAAACTGGTTAATGTTTAAAATAATTCTCCTGAAATAAAGGTGAGATGCAGGTTGAGGGAGTTCCTGGGGACTGGCTCTTTTAAGGTAGAAATCTTTCTGTGGTGTATTAGGCACAGCTCTATAGAGTCTCGGGTACTAGGAATTATGGGAGGATTATTTGGGACCATTGGACATAAAAACCTCTAAAGCACATTCATGGGGCTTGGGAGATGACTGAGTTGATAAGGTGCTTGCAATACAAGCCTGAGGACCTAAGCTTAATCTATAACATCAAGTAAAACCCCAGGCATGATGGTCTATGTCTGTAGTGCCAGAACTGGGGAGGCAAAGACAGATGGATTCTCAGGGCCTGTAACCACTGGCTTCCAGGTTCAGTGAGAGACTTTGATGTTGTGAAATATTGTTTTAAGGTGTGTTAAATTTGTTTGTACTATTGAACATTTGTTTAATGATACAAAGATGTGTTGCATTTGTTTATGTTGCATTTGTTTAACTCTGTGAAGCTGTGTCACTGTGCCTGTCTAAAACACCTCATGGTATAATAAAGAGCTGAACAGTCCGTGGCAAGGCAGGTATAAGGATAAGTGAGGTTGGCAGGCAGAGAGAATAAACAGAAAGAGAAATCTTTGAGGAAAAGAAGGAGCAAGAGAACAAAGAAAGTAGGACGCCTGGAGTCAGCCACCTAGCCACACGGCCAGCCACAGAGTAAGTGAAAGTAAGATATACAGAAGTAAGAAAAAGAAAAACATCCAGAGGCAAAAGATAGATGGGATAATTTAAAGTTAAGAAACGCTGGCAAGAAACAAGCCAAGCTAAGGCCCAGCATTTATAATTAAGAATAAGCTTCTTTGTGTGATTTATTTGGGTGCTGGGTAATGGGCCCCCAAAAAGAGCAAAAACAACCAACAATACCCTGACTCAAAATGAAAGGGAAAAGACACTAGGTGCTGACTTCTCACCTCCACATGCACAGGCTAGTACATCTGTGAGAGCATACATGTGTTATACACACATGTACATAAGACACATTCACAAGGAACTCTTGAAGAGGACACAGTCTCTGTACATTTTTTTTTTCAGGCAAAGGGAAGAGGAAGCACTCTTATTGGGATGAAGAATGTATGGAGAGGCCCCTTTGCTTTTCCCTTGTAATAGCTTTTCCTTCACATTATGCTGCCTCCCCCAATCACAGCCATGCATTGGCTAGAGATACTTAGATAGTTTTTGTTGCTATGTCTTGGAGGCTTGGGAACTGTGTAAGTTTCACTCACAGAGACTTGCTGATGTGACTCAGCTCTTCCACTTATTTGACTCCAATTATTTATTGCTGTGAAACACATCACTTTACAAAGCTGTGTTGGGGAAGGATTTGGCAGGGACACAGTGTCATATGACTTGGCATTGGTGTGTGTGGCTCAAAAGATGCAGGCTGAGTGCTGACAGAACAGGTCTCCACCTCAGTGCTTCAGACACTGTGAAGGACTGGGTACTGTAAGGTTCTAGTAGCAACTTGGCTTCTACCTAGGAAACACCAACAAAACTCTCCCTCCAGCTTGGAAATACTTCCAGGAATGATTAGCATCTGTGTCTGAAGTAGGACTGGACATGGAGAGTGCACCTGAAGGATTTTTCCTCTTGTATGGGGCAGTGGATGGAACTTCTGTGCAGTCCAGAATACCTCTGCATGGCTTCTCCAGACTGATGCCTTTTATCACAACTGGTGGCTAAGTTTCAGATTGCTCCCTGGTGGTGTCATCAGAAGCCATAGGTTCTCCCATGACACTGCTGTGACTTTGTTTCTGACATCACTTCACTGAGAACCCAAGTTTTACTCCCAATTCCCAGAGGACGAGAGCAAAATAGACTCCACTGTTAAGTAAAGCACTGAGGAAGCCTGCAGAGCATGTGAGTGCCTGAGCTTGGCTGTGGCAATCTCTGAACGGTGCCACCTAACCAGACTGGGAAGCAGTGATAATTGGCTCATCTGTAAAATAGGCGAACAAGAATAATACTTTGTAAGTTTGTTGAGAGAGTTAATGGAGTTTTTCTTTCTAAAGTGCTCTGAATTTAAATCCAAGTGAGTTATATGTGATTGTTGATTATACACTAGCAGTAGTATAGCCTTCCTGATTCTACTAACTTAAAGTATTTCTTCTAAGAAGCATGGGGCTTTCTTTGGAGAGTTTAAGGAAGAATTAAATTGGTTCTGGAGAGTGACACTTGTCTCAAGAAGCAGTAGAGACATGCCCAAGAGGCTCTCAGATTCAACATGTCTCCTGTGTGTTTGTGGCTGGGTCTGTGCAAAAAAGCAGAGGTGAGCCTATGGAGAATTGTCTTGAGTGATGGATGAGGGTTAGGTCGTGTCTGCTCCCATAGTCTTTGGAAATGCAAACTATCAGACAGGATTTTAACACCTGCCCTAACATAGGTGAGGTGTCCAGACCCCAATTTTATTCTTTAACATTTTGAAAGGGGCATTATGATATAAATGTCTCTAACTGGTGATTTATATTATTCTGTCATATGTCCTAAGATGTCCAGAGTAATGTCTGCCTCTTGTGTCTCCTAATCATAACCTTACAGATAAATGTCTAGTGGAAAGGTAAAAAGAAATGATGAATGTGTTCACCTTTTGCTGCCTGGTTACTTTTGTTTGGTGCCATGTGTCAGTTCTGAGAGTTTAAGCTAGACCTTGTTCCAAAAGCAAAAGTTCCCGGGCTGACCAGTCTGTAGCACATTTTCTTCCCCACAGACAGTTCTGGAAGAACTTTCTGGGAGAGATGCTTCCAGCATGTTGTCATCATCAACTGGAGAGTATTTTCTGGAATAGCAAGAAGCTGATGTTCCAGTCCAAGTGCTGGGTCATTCAGGTAGAAAAAGTGTCTTCCTGTCACCTTGTTTGACCCTGCTGGGCTTGAGTTGGGGCTACCCCTCCTGCAAAGGTCCCAGTGACAAACAAGGCATGATTCCACCGAAGTTCACCCTAGAGAACCAATGAGTTTATTGGGCTTGCTTACAGAGCCTAGGTGAGGGGTTACCTAGAGGGATGCGCTGTTCCTTCCAAAACAGGCAAAAATGAAAGATATTGACCCTGCAAGGATGAGGCTTTTCTATGCTCCATAGCTGCACCCCTAACCCTTCCCAGCTTATGTACTCTAGCCCCTCCCCAAGGCTATACATGGTTAGGAGGCATAGTTATGTATGTACCTCAGATGAAAGGGAGCAGGCAGATTTTCAAGTAGGGGTCATGTAACCCTCTCTGCCTCTCTATGAGGGTATGCAAATAGTTACTGAGCCCAGTTAGGATGGTCTTTGGCAGGCAGGCCAAAGGTGACAGTTGTGTGGGACAGAGGATAGCCTTGTACAACAGGTTCTGCTATTCAATCCAAGATGACACAAATGTCAGTCATTAAATTGTTGCATTGTTTAGATAAAGACATAGAGAGAAGGACTGACAATAGGCAAAGATCTTGGCAGTAGAATACTGTAGCCATGGAACTCAAGGGCAGTAGAATACTGTAGCCATGGAACTCAAGGGCAGTAGAACTGGTTTCCATAGGAGTCTTCAATTTATTAAGATTCTTAGCATTCCACCAACTTATCTCACCAAGACCCAGAAATTTACTTCAGAATAAAGAAAATTGAGAATTCTACCAACAAACAAAACAAAACACTAAAACAGCATTACTAAGAATGAAGGGGAGTGGGCAGAGAGTTGGCTCAATGGTTAAGAGCAGTCACTGCTCTCACAGAGGACCTGGCTTTGGTTCTTGGCACCTATATGATGGCTCATAGCCATTTGTAACTCAAGTTTTGGGGGATTAGATGCCTCTTCTGAAAACAGGGGCACTGTACTCACATAGAGTGCACATACATATACGTGGGCACAACAATCACACACAGAAAACTTTTAAAAAGGGATTAATAACAAAATAAATGTTGATAATAGTGCAAAAGCCCAGTGCCGGGGTTCTCGTATTTAAAGCTGCACATCCATCTGATGGGTCATCAGGGATTATGAAAATATTGGTTATTAAAAGCATGGAAAGTGACCAGGTCTAGTACTGAGTGAACCTGAACCTAAAGTGTATGAGTGGTACATTGTTTTATTTCAACATTTAAAAAAACTTTACACTAAAGATAATTGATTAATTGCATTACAGAAATTCAATCATGCATGCAAATATATTCTTAAACTGTTCAGAAAACTCAGAAAGCTAACAATTCCTGCTTGTACCACTCTAATCTCTCTCCTAATTCCAGATGTATTCATTGTTAACGCTGTAGTGACACTCCTCAAGTTCTATACACATTTTCACTTGTCACTTTTAGTAACAAAGATAATATTAAATCAATTATTTTACAACATGCTTTTATTATCTAATGGCATGTGTTGGGAACCTTTCCCCTAACCGACACCATTCTTCTTCATACTGCTTTGTATTTTTAACCATCTATTGATTTATGGATATATTTAACCGGTCTTCTGGTGCATGTTTAGATGATATCTTTCATCTTTCTTTTTTTCTTTCTAACTCTGCAGAGAATGGTTCAGGGAGCATTGTTGTACATACATGTCTGTGCATATGAGTGATTATGAGTAGAATGATACCCTAACTCAGACCCTTCATAGATCACTGTGGCTGCATTCTTGCTGAGCTACTCTTGGCCTGGTTACAGAGAGTAGCACCCAGTCCTAATCTATTCTTTGTTTAACTGACACCTTTTGTTTCTCTTATACCTTTTGTTTCTCTTATCACCACCCTGTGTGAATCTTGTCTGAGAGTTTCCCAAGGATCAAAGGCCTATGCAAAGCTTGGTTCAAGAAACCCCAAAAAAACATGGTACCTGAGAAATCAAGGAATTTATACTAAGCATTTTATCTTTGAGTTGCTTTGAAGGCATGGAAATTAACAGGCTAAACTGTAATAGAGAGAAAATAAAAATGCCCTGGGTGAAGGGAAAGTGCTTCAGTCCTTTGAGGCTGGACCCCTGTAGACATGAATGGCTAGATTCATTCTTTTTGTTAGTTTTTTGAGACAAGGTTTCTCTGTGTAGTTTTGGTGCCTGTCCTGGATCTTGCTTTGTAGACCAGGCTGGACTCAAATTCACAGAGATCCACCTGGATTAAAGGTTGGGCCACCACCAACCAGCTATATTCATTCTTAAGATGCCTCTGAGTCTTCTTTCCATGGATCCGTGTGAATCCACACACCCATGCCGTAACAAACAGTGACAGACCACCCCCAACCTTTCCCTACTCTATGTGAGACCCTCACCACCCCTCCCCACATTTGTTTTTAAGGGGACTCTTTGACAGTACAACTCAGGCCAGTTTCATGTTCCCAGAGCTGATGGTGGTCCAACCCCACTTCCAGGAAAATTCCAAAGCACAGAGTCAAAATGACTGACCATGATTGATAAACCATGAGACATCTTCACTCAGGGACAGTGTGATCTGGCTCACAGGGTGAACTGTATAACTTCAGACAAAACAAAGCAAGACAAATAAGGACGAAAAAGAGAACAGAGACCTCCAAAAATAAAAATAAACCAATCCGAATTGCACCCGTGCCAAAACCCCAACGGCCCTGAAGGGCCTGTGTTTTTTGCCTTTAAAAAGCTAGCCTCACAAAGAAAGAGGGACTCTTCCCTGCCTCGCTGCTGTGAGTGCTTGGGACCAGTTCCTTGCTGGCTGGTACTGTGTGCCTACAATAAACCTTGCTGTTGCATTCTGGACGTCCTTGGTCTTTGGTGGTCTCTCTCGGGGTGATTTGGGCATAACACTATACACACCAACAAAGGGAATGTGGTACTGCCTCTACACAAAGGAGAACATGTCAACCTTTTGTCTTGCCTTCTCTTGAGTTTGCTTCAGACCACTGTAGTTGGAGGCTTTCTTTACTCTCAGAGATGGCAGATGGCTGGATTGTAAGGGTGAAAGGTCAACATTAGTTCAGAGTTAGATCAGAACCTGCCACAGCAGTAGGTCCCCACTGAAAATCTAGCTCCAGCACGTTTTGCCTGTCTGTGTTTCCAACTAGCGAAATGCCATGAGTGAACCTCAGAAAAAAAACCTCTGAGAGCATTAGAGAGATAAAGACTGAACTGTCTTCTTGGGGGAACGGCTATGGTGGAGTGAGTCCTTGCTTGTCTTTTGTCCTCTGTCCCAGCCCTGCAGCCTGGTGCTCTGGAATAGCTTCTGCTTGTGGAGAGAATGCAGAGGAGTGCCTGCCAGGCTGTGGAGCACACTGGCTTCAAGTCTCATGCCAATTCCACTCTTTCACCAGTGACCTCTTGAGGAGGAGGCCCCATGCACCTGTGGGGGAACAAACAGCACACAGAATGAGACTCAGGTGGGATGAAGCTGTCTATACAGCTGTTGCAGTAACTAGGACACAAGGCCAAAAGCAAAGCTCAAAGGGAGTTCCACCTGTAGGCCACCCCCAGGATGAGACAGTGCTGGAGTGGCTTTGGGGTTAAACAAACTTGGATTCAAACCTGACTTCTTGGTATCTGTGAGACTCTCTACAATCATGCTCATCTCACTCCTTTAAAACTTAAAATGGAGCTGACAATAATATAAGTGGTCTCTGAGTCACATTTGGAAGAATGAAATAATGTTAAATGAGAAAAGTATTTTGAACAGCATATAACACAGAGCAGTGATCAGTAAATGGTGACTTATTTCACTGTTAATACTGGGTCAGGAATCAGCACCTAGTCATGAGAGTGGAGTTTGAATTTGGGTTCCCTGTCCTGGAGGCCTGGGAAAGTCTTCACTGACTATTCGGCTCCACACCTGGTCCAGCTTGATTCTGGCTTGTTCTCCCAGTAGTACCTTAAGAGTTCAAAACCAGTCAAGGGCAATCTGATGTTGAAACAGACTCTTGGGCTTCTATCTAGTGAGATTCTTCTGTTCTAGAGATCAGCACACTACTGAACTGACCCCTGGGGAAATGTAGATCTTGAAGGGATAGAGGGGGTGGGGGCAATCGGAATATCAGAATAGTAACAACAGAAGAGGGGTTCAGAGCTGGAAGGAAGGAAGGAAGGAAGGAAAGAAGGAAGGAAGGAAGGAAGGAAGGAAAGAAGGAAGGAAGGAAGGAAGGAAGGAAGGAAGGAAGGAAGGAAGGAAAGAAGGAAGAAAAATGGACAGGGTGGGAGAGACAGAGAGGAAACATGGAGGCAGGGAAAGGTGGGAAACAGGAAGAAGGCAGGAGAGGAAGGGCTATGAATGTGCTTGCTTCTGATAACTGATGCATCTTCATAGGACAGCACCCATGGATCTGAGCTTACTGATGCATCTTCATAAGACAGCACCCATGGATCTGAGCTTACTGATGAATCTTCATAAGACAGCACCCATGGATCTGAGCTTACTGATGAATCTTCATAAGACAGCACCCATGGATCTGAGCTTACTGATGAATCTTCATAAGACAGCACCCATGGATCTGAGCTTACTGATGCATCTTCATAAGATAGCACCCATGGATCTGAGCTAAGTGACAGAGGCATCGGTGACTTACAAGTTGCCTCTAAGAAAAGCTACTTTCAGAAAGAGATGATATCTTTCAGCACAAAATGAAATTTGTGGAAAAGTTCATTAGAAACAACTTGATTGTGCTAGATTTCTCCAGATGACATAGCAAGTCTGCTATCTCTGATGATAAAAATACCATAGAGCAGTCGACATCCTAGAATTAACTATCAGTGTGATACTTTACATGTCTTACTTCCTAGCAACTCTATGAAGACAACAGCTTCATTACCATCTTTATAAACTTTAAAGCTTATTTTATTTGTGAGTGGCACACAATATTTATACATAGGAGTTATAATACAATGTTTGGATTTATGAATATAGTATAGAAGGGTCAACTCAGGCTAATTTACATATACACCACATTAAACCTTTGTTGTTTTATATTAAGTTCTTTCAAGACCATCCCTTCCACTTTGGTATATATATTACATTATTGCTAATTATATCACCCTGCCAACCCAGAAGATATTAAAACTTGTTTGTTCCTGACAGTTCTGCCTGCAGCGTCTAGGAGATCAAAACTTTTAGATTTCATATAGGAGTGAGGTAATGCAGTGTTTGCAGTTCTGTGCCTGCCTTATGAAATGTGAAGCTTAGCGCCAAAAGATTTATAGAGAGCCACTGCAGATCAGAGAGAGGGCTGGGGCCCTGAGAGTTCACAGTAGATGCCCTGGAGCTTCTTAAAGACACATGCTGCCCTTTCCCGGCATGCCAGCATCACTAAAATCTTTAGATGAAACCATTGATGGCTAAGGAGCTTGCAAACTGGAATGTTGGGACTCATCAACTTGCTCTAAGAATCATCTTGTCACTCAGCAGAAAAAGTATTTTTCCCTCCCTCCCCTCTCTCCCTTTCCCTTTCTTCCTCCCTCCCTTCCTCCTTCCCTTCCTCCCTCCCTCCCTTCCTTGTGACTCTGAAACTATCCCCTATAGGTACTCTCCCTCATAGCTCCTAGCCTTCTTTCAGAGAATCATAAAATCAACATTCTCCTCAGTGTGGGTTATGCAGTCAGTTTTCTCTGCAGACCAGATAAAAGCCACAGAATCCTGCCCCCATGTCAGGATAGACAGGCTTCTTATCAACCTTCCTGACATGTTTGTGGTGCTCACTGGAGTCCATGTTAGTGTTGTCTGCTGTTCTCAATATTTAATAGTTATCCCGTGTCTCACCTTCCCCACTTTGAGAATTAAAGACAACACAAACATGACCATGGAGCCACAACATCCAAGACCCCAGTCACTTCCTTTCTGCCACTGGTCCAACCTTGGAATAGATACTTAGTATGGATGCTGTCAGTTTTGCTCATGGGCTTCTGCTGCCTGGCATACTATGTGTGGATGTCTTCCTTCCATACATATTCTGGGGTAAGATAATCATATTCTGTAGCAATTATTTAGGAATTCCCAGATTTTCTCTGGGTTTAGGACCTGTTGCCTTGTTTAAATAAACTTTTATTCTCTCTCCAGAAAAATTCTGCCTCCCTTCCTGTATTCATGTGTCATAATCAGCTGAGCTTCACTGGCTGAAGATGGTCTATGTAATTGCATGGTCCAGGTTGCGAGTGTGAGCACAAACACGGACACAGAGATGCTTCTTAAGTGGGTTTTAGTTTGACTTTCCAATTAGCTGTCCGGCTTTGCATCTATTTGCCATTGAGTTCTAGGAGAGTTCAGTAGCTTCTTCCATCCACAGGGCAACATGTTTTCCAAATACTAAGCAAAAAGGAGAGTGGATGTAACTAGTCCAGCAGCACCATTGTCCTGGACAACAGTAGTCTCAGGTGCCTGACTAGCTACAGTGACACCCTGGCTGGCTAGGGTTCCGGTGAGGCTCCACACTTGAGTGTGCATTGGGGCTGTTTTGAAGGTTCACTGGGCAGAGGGACTAGCTGCCAAGCTCACAACTGGAATTTGATCTCCAAGATCCATATGGTGGAAGTAGACAACCAGTTCCCACAAATTGTCCTCCAAACTTCTCTGCAGAGGTGTATCCTCCAAATGAATGAATGAATGAATGAATGAATGAACAAGTAAACTCAGAACAATTATTCTTAAAAGATTGGTGATATATTTGAGTTTATACTTTTGAGGGCAGCCATTAATCCCTGCAAAGATGACTCTTGGTAGAGGACTAAGACAAACCCCCTAGGCTTAGTAAGGTGTCATGAGGAAGCCAGTCCTTCCACATTTATGTTTAGGTCCAGTTTCCTCCCTCTTCCTCATGGTGAGCTGTCCTTGGATCACAGGCTTTGGTATGTTTTCCAACCAGAAAATTTCTGTTAGAGCCACCCAAAACCCACAAGGATTTTTTGTGTATTTGTTTGATTTTTCCAGACAGGGTTTTTTTTTTTTTTTTTTTTTTTTCTGTGTAATAGCCCTGGGAGTCCTGTAACTCACTCTGCAGGAGGTTGGCTTTGAATTCACAGAGAATCTGCCTGCCTCTGCCTCCCAAGTTGATTACAATATTATATAAATGGACTCTAGGAGAAGTGACTCAGTCCTGAGAGAGCTCTGAGTTCCTAGTCAGGAAGAAGACACTCCAGTTATTCAGTCCCTAGTTATGTGCTTTATTTTCAGGTAGCTTTCAGTGTGGTAGACATGGAGGACATCTTTGCCCTCTCTTAGCTTACACTTAATTAAACTCTTTTTCTTAAAAGTTAAATCAATCTATTTCAACCCTGGTTACCTGATTTTACACTGATAAATTGTAATGAAAATCCACATTGTTCTCTCTCATATAATTCATCCTGACCAAAGTTTCCCTTCCCTCCTCTCTCCCCAGTCCCTCTCCCAACCTCCCCTCTCCTCCAGATCCACTCCTTGTCACCCCAGTGAACCCTGTTTCCTTTCAGAAAAGGGTAGACCTCTCAGAGATATCAACCAAACATGGCATATCAAGTTGTAATAAGAATAGGCACATAGCCTCTTATTAAGGCTGGATGAAGCAACCCGCTAGGAAGAAAGGGGGCTAAAAAGCAGGCAAAAGACTCAGAAACAGCCCATGTTCCCACTGTTAGGAGTTCCACAAGAACAGCAGGTTACCCAACTGTAACATATGCAGAGGACCTACGTGAGCCCCATACAGGCTCCCTGATTGTTGGTTCAGTCTCTGTGAGTCCCTATGATCCCTGTTTAGTTGATTCTGTGTGCTGTTTTCTTGTAGTGTCGACCCCTCTGGTTCCTACAATCCTTTCTCCTCATCTTCTGCAGGATTCCTAGAGCTCTGCCTAATGTTTGGCTGTGGGTCTCTGCATCTGCTCCTATCAGTGGCTGGATGAAGCCTCTTTAATGATGATTATGCTATGATCCAGTCTATAAGTACAGCAGAGTATCATTAGGAATCATTTCATTGACTTCTTTTATTTTTTTTTAAATTATTTACTTATTTGTGTATATTCTGACTATGTTTGATTCTATCCCAGGTCTCCAGGCTATTCAGCCTCTGGGTTCTGGCCCTCCAGGCAGTGTCAGGGATGGGCTCCCTCTTGTGCCATGGGTCTCAATGAGCAGTCATTGCTTAGCCACTCCCACAAGTTCTGTTCCATCTTTTACTCCAGCATGTCTTGCAGGCAGGACAAATAGTAGGCCAAAGATTTTGTGACTGGGTTAGAGTGCCAGTCCCTCCAGTGGAAGCCTTACCTGGTTACAGAAGATGGCTGGTTCAGGTTTTGTATTCCTCATAACTAGGCCTCTTCACTAGGGTCACCCTTGTAGATTCCTGGGAGTTTCCATTGCACTAGGTTTCTACCTAGCACCCCTCCCCCAATTACAGCCATCTCAAGACATAGCTGTATCACTCCTGGGCATAAACCCAAAGGATGCTCCACCCAACCACAAGGACACTCACTCAACTATGTTCATAGAAGATTTACTCATAATAGCCAGAAACTAGAAACAACCTAGATATCCCTTAACCAAAGAATAGTTAAAGAAATTGTGGCACATTTACACAAAGGAGTATTACTCAGCTGTTAAAAAAATGATGTCATGAAATTTGTAGGCAAATGGGTGGAACTAGAAAAAAAAAATAATCCTGAGTGAGGTAATGCAGACCCAGAAAGGCAAACATGGTATGTGCTCACTTTTAAGTGGATATTAGCTGTAAAGTAAAGGATACTTATGCTATAATCCACAGACCCAAAAAGGCTAATTAACAAAGAGGGGAAGGGATCTATGGATCTCCTTGAGAAGGGGAAATAGAGACACACATACATGCCATGTTTGCCTTTCTGGGTCTGGGTTACCTCACTCCAGATGATCTTTTCTAGTTCCATCATTTGCCTGCAATTTTTATGATGTTATTTTTTAACAGCTGGGTAATACTCCATTATGAAAATGTACCACCTTTTTTTAAAATCCATTCTTTCGTTGAGGGACATCTACATTGTTTCCAGTTTCTGGCTATTATGAATAAAGCTTCTATGAACATAGTTGAGCTGGTGTCTCTGTGGTAGGACTGAGTATCCTTTGGATATATGCCCAGGAGTGATATAGCTGGGTCTTGGGGTGACTGTGTTTTTTTTATTATTATATTTGTGTTTTAATTTTACACATCAGCCATGGGTTCCCCTGTCCTACCCCTGGCGCCCCCACCCCCACCTACCCCCATCCTCCCCTCCTCTCCATTCCCATCTCCAGGGCCAAGACTCCCCTGGGGATTCATTTAAACTCAGCCAGGCCCCAGGTGGAGCTCCGTGTGTCCAGTTGTCGAGAAGGAGGAGGGACTGTGGGAGCGTGAAATGTTGAGCCCAGGATTGGAAAAAGCACGGGGACAAAAGGCCAGATGGATGGAAGCACATGAATTGTGAACCAAAGGCTGCAGAGCCCCCAGCTGGATCAGGCCCTCTGGATAAGTGAGACAGTTGAGTGGCTTGGACTGTTTGGGAGGCATCCAGGCAGTGGGACCTAGACCTGTCCTTAGTGCCTGAGCTGGCTGTTTGGAACCTGGGGCTTACACAGGGACACTTTGCTCAGCCTGGAAGGAGAGGACTGGACCTGCCTGTACTGAATCCACCAAGTTCAAGTGTTTTTGTCTTTTTAAGGAAACTTTTGTTTCACTAAAAAACCAATTTACTTATTTTTTATATTATTATTATATTTGTGTTTTAATTTTACAAATCAGCCATGGGTTCCCCTGTCCTCCCCACTCCTGCACCCACCCCACCTTCTCCGCATTCCCTCCCCTCCATTCCCATCTCCTCCAGGGCCAAGACTCCCCTGGGGATTCATTTGAACCTGGTGGATCAGTACAGGCAGGTCCAGTCCCCTCCTTCCAGGCTGAGCAAAGTGTCCCTGTGTAAGCCCAAGGTTCCAAACAGCCAGCTCATGCACTGAGAACAGGTCCGGGTCCTACTGCCTGGATGCCTCCCAAGCAGTTCAAGCTATTGAATTGACTCACTTATCCAGAGAGCCTGACGCAGCTGGAGGCTCCACAACCTTTGGTTCATAATTCATGTGCTTCCACTCATTTGGCTATTTGTCCTTGTTTCCAATCTTGGTCTCAACTTCACTCTCTTACAGTCCCTCCTCTTTCTCAACAATTGAACACCTGGAGCTCCACCTGGGGCTTGGCCCAGGATCTCTGCATCCACTTCCATCAGTTATTGGATGAGAGTTCCAGCATGACTGTTAGGGTGTTTGGCCATCTGATCACCAGCCTAGGTCAGATCAGGCTTTTTCTTGACCATTGCTAGCAGTCTACAGAGGATGTATCATTTTGAATTTCTGCGGACCTCTCAAGCACTCTGCCTATTCCTGGTCTCATGTGGTCTTCATTTATCATGGTCTGTTATTCCTCATTCTCCCTTTCTGTTCTTGATCCAGCTGGATCTCCTGCTCCCCTAAGCTTTCTTTCCCTCAAACCTTGCCCTTCATTATGCCCACTGTCGTCCAGGTTGTTCATGTAGATCACATCCATTTCTCTGTCACTGCGTGATCCTTGGGTCTTTCCTAGGGTTCCATTTTCTAGGTAGCCTCCCTGGAGTTGTGTAACAGTCTAGTCATCTTTGTTTTACATCTAGTATCCTCCTATGAGTGAGTACATACCATGTTTGTCCTTCTGAGTCTGGGTTACCTCACTCAGGATGATTTTTTGTAGATCCATCCATTTGCCTGCAAACCTCATGATGTCATTGTTTTTCTCTGCCGAGTAGTACTCTATTTGTATATGTACCATATTTTCTTTATCCATTCTTCAGTTGAAGGACATCTAGGTTGTTTCCAGGTTCTGGCTATTACAAACAAAGCTGATACAAACATAGCTGAGCAAATGCCCTTGTGGTATGATTGAGCATTCCTTGGGTATATGTCCAAGAGTGCTATAGCTGGGTCTTTGGGGAGATGGATTCCCAATTTTCTAAGGAAGCGCTATATTGATTTCCAAAGTGGCTGTACAAGCTTGCATTCCCACCAGCAGTGGAGGAGAGTTCCCCTTGCTCCACATCCTCTCCAGAGTAAGCTATCTTCTGTGTTTTTGATCTTAGCCATTCTGACAGGTGTAAGGTGGTATCTCAGAGTCGTTTTGATTTGCATTTCCCAGATAATTAGGGATGTTGAGCAATTCCTTAAATGTCTTTCAGCCATTTGAACTTCCTCTGTGGAGAATTCTCTGTTTAGTTCTATAGCCCATTTCTTAATTGGACTGTTGGGCATTTTGATGTCTAATTTCTTGAGTTCTTTATATATTCTGGATATCAGCCCTCTGTCAGATGTGGGGTTGGTGAAGACCTTTTCCCATTCTGTAGGCTGTTGCTTTGTTTTGTTGACCGTGTCCTTTGCTCTACAAAAGCTTCTCAGTTTCAACAGGTTCCATTGATTGATTGTTTCTCTCAGTGTCTGTGCTACTGGTGTTATATTTAGAAAGTGATCTCTGGTGCCATGTGTTCAAGAGTACTTCCTACTTTCTCTACTATCAGGTGATGAGCTGCAAAGAATGCCCAGCCAAGTCTGCTCTGTGTTTGCCTGAGACTCACCCTGGAAACTTCTCCAAGGCTGCAGCAGAAGGCTGGAGACACAGGCTTTGCTTCAGCTGTTGCATGGGAGCAGCAGTTGAGATTGTGGGTCTACTGATCACACCCAAGGCTGTGCTGGATTCTGTTGTAGGCCAGTACAGTCTCAGCTGCTGGATGCTCATAGAAAGGGCCTTCTAAAGCCTGAACAGTGCCTGAAGCCTCTGCATACACAGTGAAACTTACTAGAAGTCAGTGGATAAGTGTGGTCAGTGAGGTTTGGAAACTGGTTTGCTAACTGGGATTTTAGGAAGTGCCTGGGAATGCAGGAATGGAACAGAGAGCTACCTGGTTTCTGACAAAGTTACCAGAATATACACAATGGAAGCAGAAGACAGCATCTTCAACCAGTGTGCTGGGAAATTTTGATTTTAACTTGCAGAAGAAAGAAACTGCCCGCTCTCATCTTTCACACTATTATGTTGAGGTCTTTGATCCACTTGGATTTAAGTTTTGTGCACGGTGACAGATATGGATCTATTTGCAGCCTTGTACACATTGACTTCCAGTTATGCCAGCACCATTTGTTGAAGATGATTTCTTTTTCCCATTGTACATTTTTGGCTTCTTTGTCAAAAATTATATGTTCATAGGTGTGCAGGTTAATGTCAGGGTCTTTAATTGGATTCCATTGGTCCACATGTTGGTTTTTATGCCAGTACCAAGCTGTTTTTCTTACAGTAGCTCTATAGTAGAGCTTGAGGTTGGGGATCGTGATGCCTCCAGAGGTTGTTTTATTGTACAGGATTCTTTTGGCTATCCTCGGTTTTTTGTTTTTCCATATGAAGTTGAGTATTATTCTTTCCAGATCTGTGAAGAATTGTGTTTGGTAATTTGATGGGGATTGCGTTGAATCTGTAGATTGCTTTTGGTAAGATTGCCATTTTTACTATGTTAATCCTGCCTCTCCATGAACATGGGAGATCTTTCCATTTTCTGACATTGTCTTCAATTTCTTTTTTTAGGGACTTAAAGTTCTTGTCATATAGGTCCTTCACATGCTTAGTTAGTGTAACCCCAAGGTATTTTATATCATTTGTGGCTATTGTAAAGGGTGATGTATCTCTGATTTCCTTCTCAGCCTGTTTGTCTATTGTATATAGGAGGGCTACTGATTTTTGTGAGTTGATCTTGTATCCAATGTTGCTGAAGGTTTTTATTAGCTGTATCAGTTCCTTGGTTGAATTTTTGGGGTCACTCATGTATACTAACATGTAATCTGCAAATAGGGAGAGCTTGACTTCTTCCTTTCCAATTTGTATCCCCTTAATCTCTTTATGTTGTCTTATAGCTCTGGCTAGAACTTCAAGTACTATATTGAATAAGTATGGGGAGAGGGGACAGCCTTGCCTTGTTCCTGATTTCAGTGGTATTGCTTTGAGTTTCTCTCCATTTAATTTGATGTTGGCTTGCTGTAGATTGCCTTTATTTTGTTTAGGTATATTCCCTGTATTCCTGATCGCTCCAAGACCTTTATCATGAAGGGGTGTTGGATTTTGTCAAATGCCTTTTCTGCATCTAGTGAGATGATCATGTGGTTTTTTTTTCTTTGAGTTTGTTTATATGGTGTATTACATTGATGGACTTTCGTATGTTGAACCACCCTTGCATCCCTGGGATGAAGCCTACTTGATCATGGTGGATAATTATTTTGATGTGTTCTTGGAGTCTGTTGCCAGAATTTTATTGAGTATTTTTGCATGAATGTTCATGAGGGAGATCGGTCTATAGTTCTCTTTCTTTGTTGCATCTTTGTTTGGTTTAGGAATCAGGGTAATTGTAGCCCCATAGAAGGAGTTTGGTAAAATACCTTCTGCTTCTATTGTGTGAACAATTTAAAGAGTATTGGTATTAACTCTTTGAAGATCTGGTAGAATTCTGCAGTGAAACCATCAGGTTCAGGGCTTTTTTTGGTTGGGAGACTTTTAATGACTAATTCTATTTCTTTAGGGGTTATTGGACTATTTAAATGGTTTATCTGGTCTTGATTTAACTTAGGTATGTGGTACCTATCCAGAAAATTACCCATTTCTTTTTAGATTTTCCAGTTTTGTGGAGTAGAGGTTTTTGAAGAATGACCTGATGATTCTCTGGATTTCCTCATTGTCTGTTGTTATGTCCCTCTTTTCATTTCTGATTTTGTTAATTTGGATGCTCTCTCTCTGTCTTTTGGTTAGTTTGGATAAGGGCTTGTCTATCTTGTTGATCTTCTCAAAGAACCAACTCTTGGTTTCATTAATCTTTGTATTGTTCTCTTTATTTCTATTTTATTGATTTCAGCTCTCAGTTTGATAATTTCCTGGTGTCTGTTCCTCCTGGGAGACTTTGCTTCTTCCTGTTCAAGGGCTTTCAGGTGTGCTGTCAAGTCACTAGCATGAGATTTCTCTAGCTTCTTCATGTGGGCATTTAGTGCTATGAATTTCCCTCTTAGCACTTTTTTCATAGTATCCCATAAGTTTTGGTATGTGGTGTATTCAGTTTCATTGATCTCTAGGAAGTCTTTAATATCTTTCTATATTTCTTCCTTAACCCATTGGTGATTCAGTTGAGCATTATTCACTTTCCATGAAATTGTAGGTTTTCTGTAGTTTTTTGTTGTTTTTGAAATCTAACTTTAAACCATGGTGGTCTGATAGAACACAGGAGGTTATTTCAATTGTTTTGTATCTGTTGAGATTTGCTTTGTGGCCAAGTATGTGGTCGATTTTAGAGAAGGATATTCTTTTTTGTTTGGGTGGAATGTTCTGTAGATATCGATTAAGTCCATTTGAGCCATCAATTAACATCAGTTAAGTCCATTATGCCTCTGTTTAAGTTTCAATTTGGCCAATCTGTCCAGAGGTGAAAGTGGGGTGTTGAAGTCTCCCACTATTAATGTGTGGGTTTTTATATGTGATTAAACTTTAGTAATGTTTCTTTTACATATGTGGGTGCCCTTGTGTTTGGGGCATAAATGTTCAGAATTGAAACTTCATCTTGATGGTTCTTTCCTGCGATGAGTATGTAATGTCCTTCATCATCTCTTTTGATTGATTTTAGTTTGAAGTCTATTTTGCTGGATATTAGGATGGCTACACCAGCTTGCTTCTTAAGACCATTTGATAACTTTTCCCAGCCTTTTATTCTTAGGAGGTGTCTGTCTTTGAATTTGAGGTGTGTTTCTTGTATGCAGCACAAAGATGGGTCCTGTTTTCATATCTATTCTGTTAGTCTATGTCTTTTTATAGGTGAATTAAGTCCATTGATATTAAGGGATATTAATGACCAGTGATTGTTCCGTTCCTGTTGTTATTTTATTTTTTGGTGGTAGTGGTGTGTGTACTTCTCTTCTTTGGGGTTTACTGCTGTGGTGTTATCTATTGCCTGTGTTTTCATGGGTGTATCTGCTTCCTTAGGTTGGAATTTTCCTTCTAGTGCTTTCTGTAAGGCTGGGTTTGTGGATAAGTAATGGTTTAAATCTGGTTTTTGTCTTGGAAGATCTTGTATCTCTCTCTCCTTTGCTGGTTTTGCAGAGGACCTGGGTTCAGTTCCCACTGTCCATGTGGTGGCTCACAATAGTCTATAACTACAGAGCTCCATGGGTGCCAGACACACATGAGGTGCACATACGTACATGCAATCATTCACACATATACATAAACTAAAAAGAAAGTATATATTCTTAAAGAGACCTGCTACTATAAAACAGCTAGAGGAAAACTTAAGGAGTAAATGTCAACAAAGGCAGAGGCAGACTTTCTGATCAGGACACTGGAAGCTTAGGAAGTAAAACCAGCTGTTGACAGGTGATATGTAATGAAACTAAAAAGCCTTTGTACAGTGAAGAAAACTGTCATTTAAGTGAAGAGGCAGCCCACATATGGGAGAGAATCTTTGACAGCTATAAATGTGATATAATATTAGTGTCTAGATTATACAAAAACAAAACCATTAACCTCTATGAAAACAAACTAAATCATTAAAAATGGGCTATGGAGTTAGAGAGGTCTTAAAAAAAAGCAAAACCAAAACAAACAAATAGTAACTACTTGTAAAAGTGTTCATCTATAACAAACTCCTACATCTAAGGCTCAGGGAACCTCCAGGGAAGAGGGCCGGGAAAGACTGTTAGAACCTGAGGACCAGGGCATCACCTGTAAATGGTGTTTTCCATAGATGAAATCTATGAAATCTCAACAGATCTGTATGAGGACAACACTAGCTGCCATGTCAATGTAGAACAGCAAATCTCACAAGATTCTATTCAGGGAAGGAGAGCTATAGGCAATATATGGCTACTGAGGAAGGAAAACCAGTCTTCTCCAATGACCAACCCCCTCTAGGTTATCCAGTCTCAGGATGTCAGCCCTGAACACATATACATATGAGCAACACTAAATGGACTCAGTAGGATTCTATATTTACATATGCGTGTGTGTATGTGTGTGTGTGTGTGTGTGTGTGTGTGTGTGTGTGTGTATAATAATTAAATAGAAAAGGTCGTGGATTTGAGAGAGAATGCTTGCATATCTATGTTCATTGCTGCTCTGTTCACAATGGCTAGGAAATGGGACTAACCTAGAGATTCATAAACTGATGTATGGATAATGAAAAAGTCAAACATACATACATACATACAATGGAATTTTATTCAGCTACAAATAAAAGGGAACCTGGGATCTGGAGAGACAGCTCAGCAGGTACTTACTGCTTTTTCAGAAAACTAGAGTTCAGTTCCAAGTACCTACATAGGTGACTCATAATTGTTTGTAACTCTAGGTTCCATAGGATCTGATGCCCTCTTCAGACTTCCACAGGAACGGCATGCATGTGAACACACACACACACACACACACACACACACACACACACACACACATACAAATAACAAAAATGTTTAAAATGAAATTATTAAATGTTTAGGTAAATGGATAGAACTGGAAGAAAATACTACTTGGTGAGGTCACTTAAGCCAGACACACACCACGTTCTCTCCCAGACGTGAATCCTAGCTTTGAACCTTCTGTTTTGTGTGTTTAACTTGGAGACTGGTGAAGTGAGGGGAGTAGAAGGGGCCATGAATGCCCTGAAGAGGAGGGATAATGCAGGTAAATAAAGTGGAGAAGATCAGAGGACATATAGGTGCAAGCAGGGAGGGAATGGGAGTATTGGGGAGATGAGGAAGTGGGGAGAGGGTGGTTGGCCAAAAGAAATGTGTATGAAAAACCACATGGAAACATACTGCCTCTAACCCAATTTAAAAATATAAGAAAAATTAAAAAAACATTTAAAGATAGATGCTTTGTATGACTAGATAATCCTGCTCATAGAAGCAAAAATCCCAGTACTAGATATGGGCTACTTCCCCAAAAGATATTGGCCAGAAAGAACTAAGAGGTCCCCAAGATACTACAGGATCTTGTTATTCCTTTTGATTACCCTCTAGAATAAAATGATAAAACCCTATAGTTTAAAACATGATACATCTAAGTGGCAAGGAATAGAGAAATCAAGCTGGAATTGAACTGGAAACTTCTAGATACTGGTTAGTTTCCATAGTGCCCGAAGGTGCTATATCAGCTACTTGGGGGGAAAGGCATTAGTAGTCTCATCCTGATGTGAAACCCTAAACACTATAATATCAACCTTTCAGGCAAGATGTGCTCACCCGGGAAATAATGGCATAAGTATTATAGGGATAACCAACTACTCTTTGATTAGATTCTAGGCCTATTTCACAGGTGGGAGTCCATGTTGATTCTGTAAACCCAGTCAAAAGCCCATGGCTGTGGAAATCATAGGTCCTGGGGGTAACTAACATTGTTCGGCTAAGCTGATAGCACCAAACTGCCTTCTAAGTATCTATGTTTCTGCCTATAGACAAATGCAACTCACAACATTTATCAGGGAAGATTCTTGTTGCAGTGAAAGCCTGTGAACACAAGGACTCATGGCTTCACATGATGTTGAGGATAAGCACTAGTTCCAGGCTGAGCCCCAAACAAGGCAGCTTTACTACCCCTGTAAAGCTAAGGAGACACTGAAGAAGAAAGGGCAGGAGCAATGTAAGAGTAAATGTTAGGGGAAAGGAGGCATGGCCATCCCTGATTCAATGTGGCACAGAACAGCACTTAAGTGAGATTTCTTACCATTTATTTATTGTTCTCTCAGTCATTAATTAACTTTAAAAAGTAAATTAAGCACTAAATTAAATCCTAGGAATACAAAGATAAATCAAACTCATCCTTTGCCCTCAATGTGCTTATGGACCAAATATCAGACAAGTGTGTGCAAGAAGCTTCCTCTAACATAAAATAGAATTAAATATACAAGGAAGGAATTGTGAGAGAAGAGAAAATAATGTTTCCAATTTTCACTGAGGGGAGAGAGGGAGAGACGGAGAGACACTTTTTTGTAGTGATAAATTCATCTGCTTTTTGAGATTGCAATATTTTATGGATACAAGCAAATGTGAACGAATCTCTCATACCAGTTTTGTTTATGCTTTTAAAATCCACATGTCTTGCTCAGCACTCCCCGCCATGTACATTTCTTGTGCCTTCAGCATGCACTGTAGAGAAGAATGAACAAGAGCAAGCAAATGTCTTGTGTGTTGTATTTCATGCGTTAGTGTTTTGATTGGTATTTTAGTATAAGCATAAGACAATTTCCTAATAAATTATCTGCTGTGAACAATCTATGTGAGCTGACACTGCTGGATTAGGAAAATAGAAACAAGGTAGTTTCCTCCTCAGGATTCAGACATATGTCAGAGCCAGCTATCTACAGGGTGATTCAGCCCTACACACACTCTGAAGAATTTTTTTAGTCTGTGAGATCTGGAGACCATGTTTGCCATGCTGCCTCATTATTATCTCTGGAGCCTCCTTCATGAGAATAAGAATAAAGAAATAAACCTAAGGGGACATGCTCAAGGCTGTTATCCAAAAAGGGTGGATGATGGGTAGAAAAACAAAATGTCAGGGCTTGCAGCTGCGAGGCAAGGCAGCACAGAACCTTCCCCCAAGTGCTTAAGATGTGACTCTCACTAATACTGTACCACTACCACATGGAAAATGGCTAGCTACTTGCATATATAGGAAGAAATGGATAACCATTCCTAACCACTGTTATGGGTGGAATTGTGCCCTAACTTCAGGAACCTCAAAATGTGACCTTATTTGTAGATCACATTTGTAGATATGATCAAAGTAAGATAAGGCCACACAAGATGGTAGAGGGTCTCTCTCGATCCAGTGACTGGTGTCTTATTAAGAAGAGGGAAATTTGGAACTGGAGACAAGAAGTAGAAAGCTGTGTAAAGACAGATAGCAGAGACGGGTCAAAAGTATGAGGCACTGCATCATAGAACCCAGAGAGTTGCCAATAACTATTAGCAGAAAGAAGAGTCGAAGATGGGTCTGACCAAATACTTATTTTAGATGTTGAGCCTCCTGGACCAGGAAGGATATATTTGTGCTATTTTAAACCAACAGCTTGTGATGCTTTGTTATGGCAGTGCTAGCAATCTGTAGCAGTTAGCATCCCAAACAGTGAGGCATACTTGACTCAGTCTTTGGATTGAGATTATATTTTAGAAGGAATTTTATTTACCTTGACTTAAAATGAATGAACAGAAGAACACTAATAATAGATGTGTCTTTATTGTCATAAAGGAAAATAATAGCATCTAGCAATATTATTAGCAAGTATCTGTTTGAGGCAGAATAATTTTAAGCTCATATAATAATTTATCTTTGATTTCTGTCAGTCATTTTCATGAAAGCCATTATAAACATATGCCACTCAAATGAAAATAGAATTTTAACATTGTATAGTCCTCAAAAGACACATAGTCCAGTCACTGACAAGGCAGACCTTCAGATCTGTCCTTCCTCAGAGTAGATTGCTCTTTGCTCTTGCAGCTTTCTGCCTGCACTCTGTTGCTCATATGACTCCATCCAAAATACTTAGTGAAGCAGAACAGCTTGAACCCCGAGGTAACCTTCCAAGAGATGACGGTAGATCCACATATTTTTCGAGGTGTAATGACAGGTACATTGAAGCTGTTGGCATCATTGAATCATAAGTAGCAGTGCTGGCCAAGCCAGCTCTAAGCTGGTTTTGTTGGCTTCACTGAGATGCAGCTTTTCTGCTTTTGGATCAATGATTGAAAACAAAAATAATACATGGCAAAGTGGAAGAGATGGCTTAGTGGTTAAAAAGCACTTGCTGCTGTTCAAGGACTTGGGTTTGGTTCCTGCACCCATGTGGCCGTGCATAACTGTCTGTGACTCCAGTTCCAGGTGATCTGATGCCCTCTTCTGGCCTACCTGTGGACAGGTAGGCATAACACCCATATACACATTAAAGACAAAAACTCAAACAAACAAAACCCACATAAGCCTTGCTGCTCAGAGACTACTGACTTTCTGGATCCTCTTTCAAGCAGAAGCATCTATTTTTCATTAAGGAATTCTCAATCTGTGCTTTTATTTTGCAGAGGCAATCTAAATTATTATACAAATATAAAAATTCTCCATAGCTCCATTACAGAACAGAATTTATAGAAGCTTCTATCTGGGCATCCAATTAAAATTCAAGGACATTTCAAATATGCCAAGCTTTGTCATGAATTATGCATTGTTTTGGATTTTTGTGATCCCCTTACTTTCTTTGAAATATGGGCTCTAAATCTTGCCTTGATTCTTCTGGCTTTTGGTAGAACATTTTTATTTGAATCATTTTTATGTTCTGGGTTTTTTTTCCAGAGAGTAAAGAAGATATGATGATTTGCCAAAATCAGAATGAAGCTTTTCAAAATTGCAAACTGCTTTAAGTCATGAGAAGTTGTTTTTCTTTTTGCATGTAGCTTCCAGTGTTCTGCAGTCACATTTTGAGGTTTGTTTTTGTTTTTGTACAGGATTGTCAAGGGCTGCTCAAATACATATAACTTCATTTTGTGAGACTGTTTTTGTTAGGAAAGAAAGAATCGCATATCCCAACAGTGATATTCCAGTAGAACTAAGTAATGCTGCCAAGAAAAATATAGCACATTCTTGTATTTTAGTCCCCCAAGGACACTTCTGCAATGCCATTATCCAGAAACAATGGCAATGCCCACTTTGGGACAAAGGAATGACTAAAAGAAACCCCTCTGTCTGGGAACCTGTTCAAACAACATCTCTAATATAATACGTTTTACATTTTGTTCTATCTAATCAATGTTAGAATAGATGAATCCTGTATTCATCCCTTCACTTTTGAAATTATATCAATAAATCAAAGAAATCAGGAACATTTTGATTAAACCATTATTCTGTCTTGAAAAGATAATATCCTCTATTAATTTTTAAAAAAATCATTAGAATGTAGCAAACTAGATTTTTAAAAATTATGGACTTAGTACAGAAGAAAATATCAATTTATTTGACACAAGAGTAACTGTCAGAGATGTTCCACAGATTTTTTTTTCTAAGTCAGTTTTCTCATAAGAACTTTTTCATTAACTCCCTTGTGTGCCCTCATGGCACCTCTGTCTTCATATGCCCTTTGCTTATAGTGTATAGTGTATAGTCCCCCAAATGGTAAGAATTTAAAGACAAAAAGACAGTAAAACTCGTTTCCTGAACATCGGCTCTCATAAGCACACAGTTTCACCAGCAGGTGGCGTAGCCTCCAGCGTGCCACCCCTTCATTCTGGCTGACCCCATTCAACACCCACTTCCCCTTCCTCTGCCCAGCTGGTCTTGACATTTCTTTTGATGCCACTCTGAGAAATTGTGACCTAACCTCTTCTTTATAGCTGAATATTCCCAGACTTAGAGAAGGTTACATAACTTACCCAAAGTCACAAGCTCAGTAAGTGGTGACATCATTCTGTCTGATGCTTCCTCTTCCTACCATTTCAAAAACTCCTGCTGGAGTGATTGCATACACATCTGTGTGTGGCATGCTAAACATGAGTATGCTAAAACACTTGTTCCCAGACTTTGACACACACACACACACACACACACACACACACACACACACACACACACACACACACGACCTGTAATTTGGCTCAGGTCTGGGGTAGAACCTGAGATTCTGCATTTTTTTTTTCCGAGACAGGGTTTCTCTGTGTAGCTTTGCGCCTTTCCTGGAACTCACTCTGTAGACCAGGCTGGCCTCAAACTCACAGAGATCCACCTGGCTCTGCCTCCCAAGTGCTGGGATTAAAGGCGTGTGCCACCACCACCCAGCCGAGATTCTGCATTTTCAATGAGCATCTAGAAATGCTGCAGTCCTTCATCAGAATCTAGGTGTTTATCAGCCTACAATCTAATGGCATCTACATTTCTCCTGTGAATCTACAATAGGGAAAAAGTTTCAGTCCTTAGAGATTGGATCCCCCTGTAGTGGTGAAAGGCTAAATTCATTCTTAAGGTGCCTCTGAGTCTTCTTTCCACGGATACACATGAACCCACATACCTGTGCCATTACACTTTGCAACTCTTTCTAAAATACTTTAAGTTATGATGCTAACAAATGCTTTTAGTCATCATCACAGGGAAATAAACAACACTGAAGCAAGCATCAGTAATCAGCCAAATTGGATAGTCTGCCAGTGGGATTTCTGGAGTTTAGCAAAGTAAACATATAAGATACAGTCTCCAAGCCATTTTATCAAAGGAGGCAGCAGAAACCATGCAGAGAATTGTATTTATTTTAAATTTGTTGTTTGAGAATTTCACACATGAATTGATGTGTTTTCTTCAATCTTCCCAGCTTCTTCCCCTCCACGCTATCTCTATCTATAACCCCACCACTGCCGCTTTCTCTCCCAACCCCACGTTCTCTGTTTGAAACTCAGAATCCACTTTGTGTTCATGCAGATGACTCAATACACGCGATCTCTAGTCCATTTCAGCTTTTATGTCCAGGGGAGAAAACAGGTTTAGAGAAAGTGGGTGGCTTTGAAGGAGATGAAACTACCCAGGGGAGCTCAAAGAGCAGCTGTGAAAGAAGGGAAAAGATGAAGTTGCCAAAGAAGGTGGCAGGTGGGGCGTGGCGGGACAGGGTGTGGCGTGGCAGGGCAGGGCAGGCAAGGAGCTTCAAGCACGAGATGGACCTATTTGGAGTCTAGACAGATGGCTTTGATTTCTGTTGGGCAAACTCTTGCTTTTCCATGTCATTGTGAGTACTGAGAACAGTGGGTGGAGAAGCCCTGACCTGGTTCAGAACTTCAGTACATCTGCCTTTTGATGTGTGGCCTGAGGATGGAGTGTAGAACAATGAATCCAGTCTTACCAAGCGCCACATCACGTCCTCATAGACATTACGATTCTGAGATAAAAAATATTTTACCAAACAATGCAGTTGGGAGTGGGCCCACCTCTGTAGTCATTAGTTGAGGCTTGCTAGTTGGGAAGTGTTACGTGACACAGTTGTGCAAAAATATACTTGACATATGTTTATAATGCAGTGAGTAGTCGGGAACTTTAAATGAAGAGTAGCTGAAATTCTGATATTATCGAATTCTACCATTATTAAAGTAGATTCTTTGATGAGTTTCTGTTAACACTTGACATTTAGGTTTGTAGCATGGCTTAATATTAGCAAATACTCTCAGGATCAAATTCCTTTTGCTCAAGTTAAAGATCAAAAAGAAGTCCTTCAGAGTGGCTCAGAGGCCATTGTTACTTATAAATGATGTGAAAAAGGGAAGTGGAGATGGGAAGTGGGGTCTTGGGTCAAGATATCTTCAAAAAGGCAACAAAGGATTTGAATTTTCCTATTCAGAGGCTGCTTGGAATGGGACATTGCAGCCTCTGGGTGGAATAGAACTGGGGAGTTGTGTACAGCTCTGCTGCAGAAACAGCAGTAGGTCCTTTGAGCTATTGTCCAATAGCATAGGGAGAACAATGTCTCCAAACCTGTGTTTTTTATCTCAGGTTTACTGGCAGACTCTGTTCCTTCAAAGCCTCACTCTCCATCTCCCTTCACTCCCTACCTGTCTTGGGAGCCACTCTCCAGCTTTCCAATGTTTTCCTTGAGCCTTCTCACTCTAATCACACCTCCAATAAAACTCCATCTTGAATGAACTGCCCCCCATCTTCACTGGCTAGTGAGGCTGAAGAACTATACTCTGCTCCTGCCTGCTGTCAACAGAGCTTTGGATGTTTTCCAACAATCCAGCTTTCTCTGCCCTGTAACTCTAGTCTTCACTTTGCAGTCCATCTCTCTTCAACATTTTCTCCTAATGACATTGCCTACTACATCTCAGAATAAATAGATGCTATCAGGAAGGAATGTACTTATACTTTGTCACCATGTTTATGTTACACCTTCCAATCCAATTCCAACTCCTTCTTCCTATATGGCCCCTGTGATGTGTTAAATTTTGTCTAACTAAAGCTCATCTATTGATTAATGCACCCTAACTCCGTGTCTCCAACTATGATTATATTTGAAAGTGGTGGCTAAGATAAAATTAGGTCTTGTGGATAGTCCCTAACTTAGTGTGACTATAGCCTATGCCTCAAAGAGATGGAGACAAGGCTATGACATGGGGCAAGGGGACAAAGTAAGGAGCTGACCCCATAAGCAAAACAGGAGAAATCAAACCTATTAACACCTGGATCTTGAGCTCTGGCTTCTGAAGCTGTGAGAGAATACATTTCTGTTGTTGAAGCCATCTGATTTGTGGCATTTTGTTAGAGCAATGTAGGAAGCTAACACCATCTATTTAAGGCCCATCTCCCGTAGCTCTCAATTAGAAAGACACCCCACCCTAAATCGTACTTCACTGCTGCTCTGAAATGCCCCACACTTTTCTTCATAGTATGCCTTACAATTGGCAATGATGGATTTATGGTATTTTCTCCTATTTTCTTTACTATGTTATAAAGTGTGTGGATAGATCAGGGCCAGCAGAACATTTTGGGTTTCAGAAGTAGCTGTGTCCTTCTAGGATCCCCTCATATCAGCTGTATGTGAACAATTTGCATTTTACCAGTGCTATGCCACACGTTATATGAAAGGAGATTGAAAACAATTTCCAACCTTCCCTGCTTCACGCCAAGCTCCACCTCTAAGGCTCTACGGAAATTTACAGTGGCCACTCTCAGTAGCTCTGGCACTACAGTAGGTGCTCAGAACTTGACCAGCATCTCTTCTCCAGAAGGAAAGAAGGAAGGAAGCAAAGCATGAAGGTGTAAATATACTAAAGAAAGAACAAGAAATCTGCCCAAGGTGAGGCAAACAGCAAAGTTCCTACTCGGGGGTTTGGAGTTTCTTTGGAAACTTTGGAGTTTCTAAAGCCTGTGGGTCTATGGCATTTACACAACTCTCACCATTTGCTTATGAAAGTATATAGAAGTTTATTAGGTAACTTATTCACCTGCTTCCTTCTGTTACTTTACTTTAAATATGCTATACATTAGACATAGTGATGGTAAAGTTTATGTCAATTAGGCTGGGCCTTGTGGTGCCCAAATATTTGGTTAACATTCTGGATGTGATTGTGGGTGTTTCTAACTAAGATTTGAGTTCAGAGACTAGAAGAGCAACTTGCCATGCAGCAGGCAGGCCTCAAGCAATCCATGGAAGGCCTAGAACAAAAGTGGGACAGGGGTTTGCCTTCTCTGGTGTTGTCTCCAGGCTGGGACGTCACTCTTCTGACTTGGGTTTGGATTTGGGCTGGAATGAAAGAATTGGCTCTACTTGTCTCAGGTCTTCTCCCACCAATGGTAACTGGACCATGTAATCATTGCTCCTGCATCTCCAGCTTGTCTCGTTGTTATTAGACTACTCATTCTCCATTAATGGCATGGCCTAATTCTTCATGATAAATCTCTCTATATACACACATACACACGTGCACATGCACACCACTCACAAAAATATACACACACATATGAGCACATACACAAATATCCACACACAAAAACATGCTTGCTTACATATGTATACTTCCTACTGATTTCATTGTTGCTATTATCTAGTCTAACATGGTCTCTTGACTGATACTATATTTGTGAATCCTTAGCAACCAAAAGGAACTTAGGAAGTATTTATCCTCTAAACTATTCACAATGTGAATAGCCATCTGAGTTTTTACCATTTGAGATGGGTTGTAAAAAAAAAAAAAGTTTGCTGATGTGGCAGAAGGTCCTGAGGATTTCATGTGGAATGTTGCATAGATGCATTACACGTGTGATTTTGTACATTTCTCCACAATGAGGCTGCTAGATTTTTATCAGTCTCATTTTTTGAATTTTACTATGGGAAAACTTATACAAATACCTATAGCAAATTTTAGTACCCCAGTGTATCCATTGCCTTGCCTCAACAATTATCAACACATGACCATCTACATTTAATCTCATCCCATCATTATTTTGAAATACCCCCTAGACATATCCTTCCATAAATATATGACATGAAATTAATTTATAGACACATTTTGGAACTTATCACTCAGCTGGTTTGGGTATCGTTTTTTTACTGCTACCTCAAGATGAATAATGGATTTATTAATTTTCTGTTTCATCTTTCTATTAGACATTCCATGAGTATGGTAATGAAATAAATCATTCTGTCTACCATGAGACATAGCTATTTATACAGATTATTCTGAGCAGAGAATTACATTTTGACTCTGTGAGTAAGTATGCGAATTCCATAAGACTTTAGTTCTGTGGGACCCTGATTCTGTACTTGTGGGACAAGGAACACACTTGAGCAGCATGCCTTGGACGTGACACTCCACAGCTCCAGCCTGTCCTTGTTACTGCTGTCATTCTGTGAAGTCATAGCCATAGCGAGAATTTTCAGGTAAAACTGATGACTCATCGCTAATTCTTGTAGTAACAACAACAGCTGAGCACACAGCAGGTGCCCAGAGAACGCCTTGAAAAAGCAAAGTCATCCTTTCTTCCTTCCACAGAGCTTGCCAGGTGTCCTCCAGTGCCCTTTGCAGGAGCTCCTTCCACTGTGGCAGGGAAAGCAGGGAAGGCTGATCCCCTCTAATGGCACACAGACAGTCTCTGCAAATGTGAGATAAATAATGAAGCAAGCTAGCAGATCCTGCCTGCAGCCAATTACTCTGGGCCCAGGTCTTAGTCTTCCAATGGGCACTTGATAGGGCCTGTGTAGCTGTAGAAATTTGAGGAAAATGGAGAAATCAAAACCAGTTCCATCTGTCAAGCTGAAGATGGAGTCTGTCGAAACCTGTGAACAAACCCTGATGTGCTAATTCTATGCGCCGCCGATGCCTTTGATTATCATGCGCCTCAGACAGATGGGAAGATCACTTTGCGGTTTTTATTTAAGAAGCTCATGCACTGTAGTTTTGTGCCAAGGGTAATCAGTCACATTAAAGAATTTGCCAGAAAGTGTAACTCTACCTTGTTTATAGCTTACTAGCTAATTATGCTTTGTAAATGGACAAATACTAAGGTCAAACAGAAACTGTACCTGCCTTCAGATTGTTGCATGGCAGTGGCCATTTGTGAGCCACAAAAATTGTCCCTGGTGGACAGTGTGCAGCAAGCTTACTTGATCTGAAATCTTCCCCACAGAATTGATTTTGGCAAGGTTTTAAAAAAGTTATAGGTCAGTCACTGTTTACCATATCCACACTCTACTCTGTGCCTCTCCTACCTAACATGGGTTTACTTGTTGTGGGGGCTCTACTCAGCTCCTCCTCTATTTCCCCAAGGTTCTACCTTCTCAGTTGCCCACACTGATGCTTCACTCTACCCTGAAACACATCACTGTAAGCCAACATTAGCTTGTGTCCTCTGGTGTCCCTAGTGAGGGTCAGTTCTGATGGTTTCCTCCCCAATTCATTGCAGTAGGCCCCTTTCTAAAGAGGAGACCTGGTACTGTGTGTGGGGCACCATAGGCATGTAGCCTATAGGGGGCTTCTGAGATACACATGCCCTGTCTTTGATTGGATGGTGCTCACTCAGTTCAAGCCTTTATCATCCTGAAGTGATCTCACATCCATAGCCTCAGCCTCCTCACTCTTCTTCCATGGTGACTCAATCTGAATACTCTTGTCATATGGATTTTTAAGAAATGTAATTCTTTACACATTTCCTCTGCTCAAGAGACTTTAGTGAGCATCTTGCTGCTAGGATAAATCCCAAACCTCCCCATAGAATACCTGCACATCCCAGCATCAGACAGCCTTTCTTTTTCTGTCCCTCTACTTATCAATACATACTCTTTAGCCAGAACAGTCCCTTGATCCTGGCTTAGCTCTCCTTGGTTATTGCTTTACATGTTCCTCTTTATCTTTCCTCAAACACCTTTCCAGAGAGACCATTAGTTCGTGTGTATTGAGAACAAGTAGGTCTTGCTGAGTTGTATTGTACCAGACGTTGAGAGTCTGAAAGGAAAAACAATGGCACACAAGAACCTGAGAACTAATATTGAGCACATAAAACTCTAATCCTGACACTTGTGAGCTTTGGTCCATTGGGTGATCACTTTCAACTCTGGTCCCAAGTTCCTTCATCTGTAGATGGTCTTCTATCTTCTAGGCTTGTTGCTAGAACTAAGTGGCATTACAAATTACATGCTTGCAGTGAATTATAGCTGTTGAGACACTAAAAATATTTTGTGTCTTCAGTGCTGGGCATGGCGACTGATAAATACTTGATACTTAATACATTGTAACTGAATCAGCTGCATTTATGTCCTTGGCATTTATTTCTGGTTACCAACACAGGTAAGGACCCTTAAAACAAAAATGAAGGAATGTTTAGAGCTTCTTCATATTCAGATTCATTTTATATACTTTGATATCACTCACCAAAAAAGATGTCTTCAGTTATAAACACAGGGGTTTCAGCTGGACCCAGACCTGCATGTACCATACATGATATAATAGCCCTTTGGCAGACATGAAGGTGCGCCTACCCAAATTGCAAGCTGGATACAACAGAAATGGATATCTCTCCAACTTTGGCAAAAGAAATAGGTTGCTGATATAAAAGAAAATTTTAGAGAACAAAGAATGAGAAAGAGAAAAAGATCTTCAGAACATGGGAAGGGCAGATGTGGAGATGACCAGAGAGGGCGTTTAAGTTCTGTCTAGTTTGGTTTCTGGTACAGTTCACCATGGCCTCCAGTTTGTCAGGTGAACCAGGACAGGTCAGTCTGAGGAGCTTTGGTGGTACACAATGCCCTTGATTTCCTGTCCTGCATCATGTTGTCTATTATTTAGTTAATGTCTTCCTCAAATTGACCCACTTTAGTTTCACTCAAGCAAACTCAAATAAAAGTTTTATAATAGAGAAATGGAAGTCATTACCATAAGGAGGGAAAAAAAGCTAGAATCAGTTTCCATAAATAGAAGAGAACTGTGAAAATAAACAGAGCTATCTTATTAAAAAGATTCTTAGCTAAAATTTCCCAGTGGAAGATGGGAGCCCAACTCTTCCTTTAATAAAAAGAGAGATTATTAAGTGTTATGATAAAAAAATAGCATAAAACTAAGATCTCCTCTTTCATGCAGTCTCGATGCATCAAAAGAAAACAGAAAGGAAAACGTGGGCACACCCAGTCCCTCGATGCTGCCACCCCAGCTCAGTCAAGCTCCTCTGGCCTGCTTGCAGCACAGACCCCACTGACTAATCCAGATCAAATTCTTCACATTCAGTCACATCTTCTATGCAGTGATCAAAGTTCAAGAACAGTGTTTGAACTGGCATTCCAGGTTGGGTACAGGTCAACAAAACACTCACCGTTACATAATAGTTTCCTTTCTATAGATAGCGTCATCCGACAATTTGATGAAACTCCTAGTACACTTTCAGAAGCTCGACACAATCTCTATCATCAATTAAAGGGCAACAATCAAAACATCTCACCACTATAGCCTACTTTGTCCCTCACCTCCAACACCAAAGCATTATCTCAGTTGGCAAACTATTGGTAAGAAGCAGTATGTACCTGGAAAGAGAAAATGAATGGATTTAATGAGGGAATGAAATGAAGCTAAGTAACATTACACTCCAATTTACTGTTCTCTGGGTCTGTGTCACTGAAAAACAAAACAAAACACTTAATCTCATTTATTTCTAGCTCATATATTTCTCTCATATATCTTATATATTTTTCTATTTGAAAATGAAATGAATATTACTTAATAGGACTGTTGTAAGAATTAGAGATATTGTCTGCAAAGAATGCAATACCTAGTGGGAATTCACAACCAATAGCTTCTAGATCCTCTTCATTCTGCCTGAAGCTGTATTTTCCTGACACAGAGGCAGCCAAGTCCTTGAGACATGGTGATAAATTTCAGAGCAAATGGAATTGGCTATATTGGAGTACCTGGTCACCAAATCTGCCTTTCCTCTGGGGAAAAAAAATGGATGTTGTCATTTATGTGGCCTTCATTGACCTGAACTATCTAGTCTATATCAGTTCTGATGGCAAGTTCAATGACACGACTGAGGCTAATAATAAACTTTGTCATCAATGAGAAGTTCCACTCCACCTCTCAGGAATGAGATCCACAATGGGGTGACCCTATGCTGAACATGCTATAGTCCACAGTAGAGCAGGCTGGAGCTACTTGAGCGGTGAACCAACAAGATCATCTTCTTTGTGCCTTCTCTGGAGCTTTCATGTGTGTGATGGATACTTGTGAGAGGTCTAACTCATCAGTCATCAGCAATGCCTCCAGCACCTGTAACAACTAGCGTCAATTGGTCAAAGTTATCCATGCTGACTTTATAACCATGAAAGAACTCATGTCTACAATCCATGTTAAGACTGAAATCTAGAGTTGTCCTTTTATGGACATGATTACTTGATGGCTCTGAGGATATCCAGAATGTCATCTCTGCATCTTTTATAGCATGGTAAAAGCTTTGGTCAAGTTCATCCATGAGCTGATTGGAAAACATCTTGCTATATCTTTCCATGTCCCCACTTCCAATGTTGTTTGATGTGGTTCTGACCTGCCATGGGAAAAAGGCTGTCAAATATTGAAAACAAGAATGTATACAAGCAGAAAAACAGAACTCCACAGAGGATCAGATTATCTCCTGCAACTTTAACAATCATGCCTGTTCTTCCATTTTGAAAGCTGGAGCCAACATTACCCTCAGTTAACCATGGTGCCACACTCATTTTTTGTATGGCACTGAATTTGACTGCAAAAAGAAGGCCTTTGGTCCCATGGCCTTCAAGGAGTAAGAACTTCCTCTCCCTCACACACTGTGGCTCAACCCAGGCCACCAGCTTTAGTGATAAGACAGGAGAAAGAGAAACTCCCTCAGCTCACAGGAAGCCCTTGACCTCAAACACTGAGAACCTATCTTCATTGACATGGTTTTCTCCCCATGCTTTCTGAGGAAGAAAGAACTTAGGAAGCTCTGCCTTGTCCTGGAGCATCAGTACTTTCCATTTTGCACAGGAAAAATAGACAAGGAAGATTTAGTGTCTGCTGCTGTGACTGGTCTAAATAGTCACCTGATGAAGTAGGGGAGTAAATTGTTGCTGAAGCTTGGGCAAGAAGTCAAACATAATGACTGGAAGGTCAGGAACTTCAGTTTCTACTGAAGTGTTTTGGTTTCAGCCCAATTTATTTTTGTTGATGGTGTTGATTTTTTTTGTCTTGGCTTTGACATGCCTTTCCTTGTTATATACCATGCCTGTCCATGAGGAACAAACAAATAAATAATGTTTTCTTTATAGATACACTCAGCCCTCTGCCCATCATTGTGTAGGATTGTTCCCAGGATATCATAATTCTGTTCTCTGATAGACAGATAAACGCCCCGAATTCTATCACTACTTCTCTGCAACAATGTCAGAACCCACAGGGTAAGGGCTCAACCCCACAAAATTGTCTCTACTCCAGATGTCAATCACAAGTCTACATTATCAATTCAGAAACAAACTGATAATTCTTCTTGCTCTTTTATTGAGTTCATTTGATATAGTAGCTCAGGGAACTGGGGAAATCAGTTTACTTGCTAGACTACAGCTTTATTATGAAAGAATGCAACTCAGGAATGTTCAGATGGAGATGTTCCTAACAGTAGAGGGTCAGGGGCTGGGGCAACTGTACCCTTTCCAGGCAGACTGCTTGCCTGGCTCAAGAGATCTGTGAACTTCAAGTTTTAGGGTTTACAGAGACTTCCTTATACATATGTGATAGATTAAGCCATTGGCTGTATATGATCAACTCAACCTCTAGCTTCTTGGTTTCCTGCAGAAATTAGGTATAGCTAAAATCTCCAACTCTCAGACCCCAGCTTGGTTCAATTAGTCCCCATCCTGTGGCCATCTGGGAACAACTGGCCTTGAAATTTCATTAGCACACAAAACAGTCCTTTCTCACTTTAGAGTTTCCAGAAACAGATATGTCTTAGTCAGTGTTCTATTGCTATGAAGTGACACATGATCACTGCAACTCTAAAAAAGGAATACATTTAATTGAGGCTGGCTAATAGGTTCAGAGGTTTAGTCCATTGTCATCATGATGGTAGGGAGCATAGTGACATGCAGGCAGACATGGCTCTTGTGAAGTACTTAGGGATCTACATCCAGATCTGCAGGCAGCAGGAAGAGAGAGACACTGATCTGGCTTGGATTTTTTAAATTTCTAAGCCAACCCCTAATGACACATTTACTCCAACAGGCCATACCTACTCTAACGAGACCATACTTCCTAATACCTCTCAAGAAGTGCCACTCTCTGATGACCAAGAATTCAAATATATGAGCCTATGGAGGTTATTCTTATTCAAACCACCACAAGAGGCAAACCCCATTTGTATTTCTTATGTCATACTCTTAAAAACAAACAAGTCCCAGATTGAAGATCACCTTTTCAGACTGTGGTTTCTCTTTACCCCTCTATTAGGTGACCTTTATAGTTCTCTACACGAATGACTGTGTTAAGAATTAAAGTGAGTCCCCTCTACCTAAGTGAATATTATGTTAGTGGTTGAGTTACTCTCAACTCCTGTTCTCCAAGGCTCAGAGTAACTCAGGATTTAGGGAGACACTTTGGGGCTGTGGAAGGCCACTCTGTCAGTCTTTGCACTGGATATTGAACCCAGCCACACTATTCCCTAGCCAGTGATAGTGCCCATTGTTCTATATCTCTGCTCAGATAATCAAACTCTCTTATCTGAGGACCTCTCATAAGCATGTACAGCCGAATTTCTTTTATTAGATTTTACATCCACAGTACTTGACTCCATCTGATAGAGCCAATATATGTTGATAATTGGACTCTAAATGAAATTCAAATGTACTCATCATGTAGTTAATGTATCCCATCTGTTCTCCATGGGATTTGTTCCCATTTTCCTTTCTCTCTTTGGGCATTGGGAAATCACTTTTTAAACCTCTCTGGACAGGATCATTGTGTATCTTTTCCTGGGAAGATGTGAACAATTGTCTCTACAAGTCAAAGAGGGTGCTAAGAGTAAATCAATGCAATGATTCCACCCAAGTCTAGCTTAGCGACCAATGAACTTATTGGGTTTACTTAAAAGAGCGTGGGTAAGTCAAAGGCAGAAAGCCCACCCAAGCATGAAATTCACAAAAGTTGCACCCTGCCTCTTTCTGTCTAATTTGTAGGAGGCTCCACCAGCGGGACGCTGCAATTGTTCGGGGCTTCTAGAACCCAGAGGAAGGGCATGGCACATCTTGGAACCTTTTCAGTTATGAGGACCTCATGAGTTTCTTGCACTTACTGAGTCTGATAGAACTCACTCCTCCCAAAGAAGGGAATATTCTACTTTGGAGGAAAGATAAACAACAGGTAATAACATAATGAATGTCTGATTATGAAATCAGACTGTGATTCCTTCTTATTCTGACTGTAGGAGCCAATGGGAAGTACACTCCTAGACAGCAGGCTGCAACTCCTTCACTGTGTTCTCACTGTGCTTCTCCATCCACTGTCCTCGGGTTTCATTTTTACACTCCTGTGCCATATGCCTGCAAGAGTCTCCTAAGAATGATGCTGCAGATGTGCTCCCAGACCAGTCCCTATCATGAGTAGTAGCTCACACATTTCCCATTAACAGGCTGGCTTGAATTCAGTTGAATTTGTTCCTGAGAAACATTAAGTATGGAAAGAAATAAAACTTACCCATATATAGCATAAAGAAGCCACTGTCTCTGTGGAGTGATATCAGCGCTGCACCTTGTTTGCAAATGGAATAGTGAGATGCATAGAGATTTTACACATCTATTGAGACACAAAGGCTATGATCCCCACCACACCACAGAGCAGGTAGACCCCGATGCTTACAGCTTTGTTTGCATTCTGGGTTTTGCAGGGCCAGGAATGTTATTTTCTGAGTGCTGTATTGATACTGCCTGTCTGATGAGTTACTGGATGAGCCTGGTAAGCTGTAGAATTGTTCAAGCGACACAAGAAATTGATCAAACTTTAAGAATGAACAAAACAGAAGCAATCCAAGCTTGTTGCTCCCAAATGCTGTCAAGGCCTTTGCTGTGGTCCCTCAGGGAATTATTTTGTCCCTATAAAATACCTTGGGGCCAATTAAGAGATAATTCATTTTGAAATGAAATATCCCATTTTTGTAGTCCTGCCCTGAATTTTGCTTTTGCCTATAATAATCTATTGTCCTGGATACCAAAAAATAGTGTTGGGTAGGGGCTATTTAAAGTGCTTCAGCAGAAAGCCTTTTGTGGCCTGCTGAGCTTAGAACAAAAGAAGTTAAGTCTTGTGAAAAGCTAACTCAGTCATCAGAAGCAGACTATGCTGGGGCGCCAGTGTTCTCATTTACCCTCCTTTTGATATTCCCAACAGTGAAGGAAGCCCCAAAGATTATTCAAGGTAGAAATTTGATGCAGTGAAAACAAATTCTTAGGGCATGGAGAGATGGTTCAGCAATGAAACCACATGGGTCCCAGGAGTCAAACCTGGCTCCTCTAGAAGAGCAGCTAGGACCCACATAGTTGCTCACAACCATTTGAAGTTTCAGCTCTAGGGGATCCAATTTCCTTTTCTGGCCTCTGAGGTCACTAAGCATGTACATGCTGCACAGACATACATGCAGACAAAACACCCATATACATAAAATAAACTAATTAGTAGACTGATTTGAGAAGACTCACTTTTAGAAAACGAAAACCCATAAGAAAACTTTCTTAGAACAATTGTATCTGTTTAAATAAGATGATTCTGGGGAAAAAGACTGCTACTTTTAAAAAATTATTATTTACCCAAACCCTCAATCCTTTAGGGTCACATCACTTCCACACTGATTTTTAGGAATCCATAATGTTCTTCAGGTATTGGAAGGGGGCACTTATTTCCTGTGCTACTGTAAAAAAAAAGGGGGGGGGGAGAAAGAAAGAAAAAGCCACAGGCTTAGGGGTTTAATGCAAGTCAGGTTTTATTCCCTGATAGTTCTGAAGGTCAAAAGTCAGAGATCAAATTGCAAGGCTACGGTCAAGGTGGATGCAGAGTACTCTGCTCTGGAGGCTCTAGAGGGGAGCATCTGCTACCTGGCCTTGTTCCAGCTGCTAGTGGCCAGGAGCAGTTCCGGACCTAAGTGTCTTCTTCCTTCCTCAAAGCACACTGCAGCAAAAATGATTCTTCCTCACACCTCTCTCCCCTTGCCCTCAGTCAAGTTCCTTTCTAATTCACCATGCATAGGCATTTGTGATACATCAAAGTCTCCTTGAGTGATCATTCATGCTTCTGAATCAACTTACCTAACACTGCGGGTTCTACAAGCTGGCCTTTAAGTTGCTCCTGGCTCAGCTGGCTTGCAGTTCTATGCTATGCAAACAGCAATAGGAGAGCCTTTCCTAAACATTTCAAGAGCAACAGATAAGGGGTGCCTGCAGTTGCTGGAGAGATGATGGTCATTTATTCCATTCTAGGCTTTATAATTAGTAGCACACAGCTGTTCATGATGAAGTCTCTTGTATTCCAGGTTTCACTGAATTCTTTTCTGTTCTTTTTAAACTAAGTCTAGCTAAAGGTTCACCAAGTTGGTTTAAATTTTCAAAACAAAAAACCAAAGTCAGATTCTTATGGCTGTAGAGAAGTCTCAGTGATTAACTGTTCTTTCAGATGACCTGACTTCTATTCTTAGCTCACTTTGGATAGCTCACAGTCACTCAGAACTCCAACTCAAAGGGATCTGATGACTTCAGGCCACTGCAGGAACCCTCATTCAGGTGGCACACACTCACATAAATATACACCCAAGCAAATAAATAAAAATAAATCTTAAGAAAATCAAATTCTTTATTTAGTTGATTTTTGCATTTTAAAATATCATCTTGTGTGTATATATATATAAAATTTTTACCATCCATTCATCTGTTGATGGGCTAAGTTGATTCCAGTTCTTTGCTATAGTGAATAAAACAGGAATATGACAGAGGAGTGCAAATGTCTTTATGGTAGGGAACATACAATAGAATACTAGTCTTCTAAAAAAAATGAAACCCCAAAATTTGCAGGAAAATGGATGGACTTAAATATATAATACTAAGTGAGGTCACACAAACTCAGAATGAAAAAATTCTGCATGTTCTCACTCATATAAAATTTAGTCAATAATATGTGTGTATATGTAAATAAATGTTTATGTGGTACAGTATGCCATGTAAAAAGAGAACAAGAAAGGTCAAATATTGGGAGATAAGGAAGGGCTGAATGCAGGCGATGGGCATGAGTTAGGAAAAAAGATGTAAAACTCATTGTATTTCTTATTCTGACATGAATTTTTCATTTTAAGTGGTGGGTAAGCACATAAAAATATATTGTAGGGTTCTAGCGATAGCTCAGTAGTTAAGAGGACTTGTTTTTCCAGGAGAACTTGGTTCAATTTCTACCACTCACATGGTGGCTCACAATGGTCCATAATGCCAGATTCCAACCTCCCTGGGCACCAGACAATACAGATACACATGCAAGAAAAACACTCATGCACATAAAATAAATATATCTGATATATTATGTATATGTACACATATGTGTATATTAGATAATAAAAGTATAAAATCTAATGTGAAGTTTGATAACTTCCATTCATGTTGGCTATGATAACCATACACAAGTTCACTGTGTTGTATAACCTTTGAGTCTGATTAATTTTGGTGTGTGACTTATATTTTAATTTACAACACGCTTTTATATAACAAAGTTTAAAACATCATTTTGTCTGTTTCTTCTCTCTTCGTTCACTCTTTCCTTCTACTAACTTGGGATGGTTTGTTCTTGCTTTTCTGTTCACTCAACTTGTGTTGCAAAGTTGTTTATACACATCTTTTCTTTCTTTAGCTTGGCGTCTATAGCTTTGATTTCCCTGTGTGCTGCTGCTTCTGCCTCGGTGGGTTTTACCATGCTGTATTTCCACTTTCATTTGTTTTAAGAAACCATATTTTCCCTTTTGATTTCCCTTCTCCTTGGTTTGTCTTTTCTTTTCCCTTTAGGTGATCTTTCCCTTTAGTTCTAACAATGTTTGCAATATGTAATGAGGTGCACAGACATTCACAGTTACTGTTTCTTCCAGTTGGATTCATCCCTCTCATTGTGGAGTGACATCACGGGTTTCTCTTTATATGTTCTAGCATCTGTTTTTATCTAGTGAAAATATACCCCTTCTGTTTCTTTTGGTCTTATTTGCATGGAACATCTCTTTTTCCAGACTGTAACTTTCACTGCATTTTTATCTCAACTCCTTCTAAGCAGCATGTTGCTAGGTTTTGTTGATTTTATATCATTTAGCCAATTTAAGTCTTCAAATGTGTTCATTTAAAATAATTTCGATTTGAGGCTGTTATTAATAGGTCAAGACTCAGTCTTGCTATTTTGTTATGTTTTTTCTAGTTAGCCTGTGTTTCTTTCTTCCTTTGTGTTCATCTTTGTAGTGTTGACAGTTTTCTATATTGATATGATTTGACTCCTTTTCTCTCTTTTTATTTCTGTTCTACAAATGTTTTATAATTTCCATAGACATATCTTAAAGTTTAGAAATTATTTCCCTGTGACTGCTCTAGGCTGTGAGGCACTTGTTTGGGGTATGCATTTTTGTTGTTGAATAGAATATTTGTTTAACTATGAAAAGATATGCTGCATTTGCTTATGCTACAGAATAATTGTTTAACTATGGAAAGAAGTATTGCATTTGTTTATGATGCATTTGTTTAACTATGTAGAGATATGTTACTTTTGCTTATGTTGCATGTGTTTAACTAAGTAAAGATGTGCTGCTGTTTTACCTTGCCTGCCTAAGGTACCTGATTGGTCTAACAAAGAGCTGGACAGAGTAGGGATGGGAGGGACTGGTGGGTAAAGAGAAAAGGGGACCCAGCCAGAACCCAGCCACCCAGAGGCCAGTCAGACACAGAGGAAGCAGGAAAGTAGGACATACAGAATAGAAGAAAGGTAAAAAGCCCTGAGGCAAAATGTAAATGAAGAGAAACAGGTTAATTAAGTTATAAGAGCTAGTGAGACCAGCATAAGATAAGGCCAAACATTCATAATTAACAATAAATCTTCATGTCATGATTTAGGGGCTGGCAGTCCAAGAATGTCTGCTTCTCATTCGTTCACTGAGTTCTTCAGTTTGGAGATTTCTCTGTAGCTATTCCACCTGATCACTGTCTCGGCGGGATTTCTCACTCAGATCTCATTGTCTTTATTCTCACACCTCATTCACTTTCCTTGAAATTATTATTATGACAATTTCAAGCAACACATTGATTTTCTTCTCCTTGAGCTCAATTGCTAAAACATCAGGTAACATCAGCTGCATGTACTCTTTCATTACTCCTGGGTCCTTACATTGGTGCTTTCATGGATCATATGTGTCTCTGAATTTGTTAACTTTCACAGTGAGAGATTTTCTCCTGATGGAGAGTACTAGACTATCTTCTATCTATCTCTCAAATAAACAAAACCAAGAAGTACACACAAGGATATCACAAGAAAACCCACAAAACAACTAGCCTGGGCTCACAGGGGCTCACAGAGACTGAACCAATAACCAGAGAGCCTGTATGGAACCAACTTAGGCCCTCTGGACATATGTCACAACTGTGTAGCTTGGTCTACTTGTGGGACTCCTAACAGTGGGAGCAGAGGCTGTCCCTAATGATTTGGCTGGATTGTGGGACCCTATTCCTCATACTGGGTTGCCTTCTTCAGCCTCAATACAAGGGGAGGTATTAGTCTTACTGCAATTTGATATGCCATGCTTTGTTGATACCCATGGGAGACTTGCTTCTTTCTGAACAGAAACAGAGGAGGAGTGGATTTATGGGTTGGTGGAAGTGGGAGGAGGGAATGGTACGGGAAGCTGTAGTCTGGATATAAAATAAATAAATTTAATTAGAATAAAAACAATAATACACCAAGACAGGAATCAAAACAAGCGAAAGACCAATAAGACAAAAAAAAAAATATCCCAAACAAAGACAAAAAGTCTACAAAAACAAAACTGAATTTGTGTTGTGCTGGTTAGCTACTCCTGGGCATGAGGCATGCCCTTGAATATGGTTGAGTATAACCAGTGAGAGAGACTCCATTGGAGAAAGCTGATTTCTCCTTTGCTAGCAGGTGTTAACTGCAGATGATTCCTTGGTTCAGCCTGGGATCCCATGTGCATTTACCCTTCTCAGTGTGGAGACTTCATTTGACTTGAACCGTACAGGCTCTGTGGATGCTGTCACAGATTCTGTGTTCATATATGTATCAATCCCGTTGTGTCTGGAAGACACTGTTTCCTGGTTCTTATGTTTCTACCTTCTTTTTCACATAGAACCTTTAGCCTTTATGGGAGGTCTTTGATAAATCTCCAAAGTCTCTCACTCTCTACATTGTCAATTTGCAGTCTCTATGTTAGTTACCATCGATTGCAAGAAACTTCTCTGAGGAGGGTCGAAGGAGGCACTGGTCTGTAGGTGTAGCAATATGTCATTAGGAGTCATTTTATTGTTTTGATCCTTTACCAAAGTAATAGTATTTTACTTCATAAATAGAATTGGAAAATTTTCTTTCCATTTCCATTTTGTGAAATGATTTGAGGAATATTGATGTTAATTCTTCTTTAAAGGCCTGCACAGAATCCATCTGACTCTAGATGGTTTTTGGTTGGGGGACTTTTAATTACTGCTTCTGTTTCACTTAGAGTATGAGTCTGTTTAAATTGCTTGTTTATCTTGATTTAACACTGGTAGGATATATATATATATATATATATTTTTTTTTTCATCCATTTCTTTTAGATTTTCCAGTTTGGTGAAGTACAGATTTTTAAAGTATATCCTTGTTCTCCTGATTTCTTTATTTTCTGTTGTAATTCCTCCTTTCCCTATCTAATTATATTAATTTGGGTCTTCTTAGTCCATATTTTGGTTATTTTGTCTAAGGGTTTGCCACATTTGTTAATTTGATCGAAGAACTAACTCATTGTTTTGTTAATTCTTTGTAGTTTTTCATTTGTTTTGTTTCTATTTCACTGATTTCAGCTCAGTTTGTATAGTTCTTGCTATCAGTAAATGTTTTACAGGGTTCATAAAATGAACTTAGAAGTGTTTTCTCTACATATGTTTTAAAGGAATTAAAGAAGTATTTGTACTTTAAATGTTTGATATCATTTGCAATGAAGGCATCTAGACATTCCTCATTAGTAGGTTTTAAATTCTACTTGTTATGGTTTTGGTATGAAACACCCCATGGCTCACATATCAAAGCCAGATCTTCAGCTGTTGAGACACTTTTGAGAGTCACTGGGAACCAGGAAGTGCGTCATGACTGGAGGAAGTAGGTAACTGTGGTGTCTTTGAAACTGTATGTTCCCTTGGCCTCCCCTGCATCTCTCTCCTTTGTTCTGAGCCAGTTTCTGCTTAACCCCATTCTCTCTGCCATGATGCTCCTCACTGGACTCTCATAGCAACGGAAACCAGTGACTGTGGTCTGAATTTTCTGAAGCCCAAAGCCACAATAAGGTTCCTCCCTGAAGCTGTTTGTGTCGGGCACCTTGTCACACATCTTGACAAAAGATAAGGAGCACAGGACTCCAAATAGACCTAAATGAAAATGGGCAACAATCAAATATGAGTAAGGGCTTTACCATTTCACTTTTAACAGTGGACAGATTATCCAAATTCAGCAATGAAGTATTGGGCTTGAGCTACACTGTAGCCCAAGCGAACACAACAGATACATATAGAGTATTGTATCTAACAGAACGAGGATACCAACTTATTCTTACTCACAAGTAAATATGCTTTAGGTCACATAATAAAACTCAAGCTGAAACAAATTAAGATGATTTAAACTGTACCAAATATTCTTTCTGAACACCATGGTATAAAATTGGTAAATTTATAATGTGTAGAAACTAAATGTTGTCAAGTAATATTAAAATAACATCCCTGGATAGCTAGTAGGTCAAAGAAGAATCCGAAGAAAATATTAAAAACATCTTTAAAGAAACAAAGATAGAAACACAGCACACCCAAAGCTAAAAGAAAAAAAAATCCCCCACACACAAACAAACAAAAACAAAAAGAACAGTTCTGTAAGGAATAGTCACAGCACAAATGCCTATGATTAGTGAAAAAGAAACATGAACAACCTGACATTCTATAATAAACTAGAAAAAGAATAAACAAAACCCCAAGTTAAGAAGAGAAAGAAAACCATGTAGACCAAAGAAGAAATAAATCAAATAAACGGAAAACCTACTAAAAATATAAAACGTGTATATTTGGTCTTTTTAAATTGTAAATTGAATCAAACCATTAGTTAGACGTATTCAGAAAAAAAGAGTAAGACTCAAATAAATAAAACAGCATGAAAATTGAGCCCCTAGAGTGGAAACTTCAGAAAGAACAGTGAGAAGCTATTATGGACAGTTATTTGCAACTAACTGGATAGTCTAGAGTACTGGTTCCCAACCTTCCTAATGTTTTGACCCTTTAACACAGTTCCTCATGCTGTGGTGATCCCCAGCCATAATATTATTTTTGTTGCTACTTCATAACTGTAATTTTGCTGCTGTTATGAATCGTAATGTAAATATCTGATGTGCGGGATATCTGATATGCGACCTCCATGAAAGGGTCATTCCACCCCCCAAAGTGGTCACAACCCCCAGACTGAGAACTGCTGATCTAGATCAAGTGGACACAGGCCCAGACATTAGCCCCTTCTGAGACTGAATCAATAAATAAAATACAAATGATAAACTAAACAGTAAGAAAAAAAAAAAACAACCCAGGTTAAAGAAAAGTAGGATAAAAATAGCAAATAATATCTTTCCAGAAATACGTGCAGATGGCAGATACTTCTAAAATGAGGCCCCTTGTGGTGTCAAGAAGAAAGTGCAAGGTGAACAAAAATGAACATCACTAATGCCTGCTAGGATGCCCCCAATCTAGAGTACACTGCAAAATTGTTCAGGTGTGTTGGGAGATGGGTTCTTCAGAAGTCAACACGCTCTTACCAGAAGGCCCAGTAACAATGCTTCTCACTATCTACCACAGGAGTAGATGGAAGGATAGATGATGTCTGCATGAAAGCCTGCCATGGAAGATATATTAGAGTTCTCTAAAGTAGCAGAATTATAGAATGAATCTGTCTCATATATACATATATTTTATTCTTATATATATGCTCTTATATGCTCTATTATATTTTTTATATGTTCTATTCTCTCTTACATATATTATAATAAGTCTCACATATATGTGATTTATTAGAATGACTTACAGGCTATGGTCCAACTAATCTAGCAATGGCTGCTGTGAACAAAAAGTTCAAGAATCAGAAGTTTCTCAGTCCACAAGACTCGATGGCTCAGCTGGTCTTCAGTAGATGCTGAAAACCCAATGAAGTAGGTTCTAGTGCCAGTGAAGGAATGGACTTGCTAGCAAGGTGAGAGCAAGCAGGCAAAGAGCAAAATCTTCCTTATCTCGTGTCCTTATACATGCTTCCAGCAAATGTTCCAGATTAAAGATGTGTCTTCCCGCTTTAAGAACCAGATTAAAGGTGTGTGTCTTCCTGCTTCAAAGGCCCAGACTAGAAGTGGACACACCCACTTCAAACCAAAGGGGAAAAACAAACCACTTTCACAAGTGTGCCCTCCATTTCTGGATTGTAGTTCATTCCAGATGTAGTCAAGTTGACAACCAAGAATAGTCATCACGGATACTCTTCATGCCTAACTGCCAATCACATAGCTGAATGGACAACCTGAGCACTATTAATCAGTGCTAGAAATAAATGAGTATCAAACACAAACAAGCATAGAGAAGCCTCCAATGAACAGCATTAAGTTAAACAATTTAATCTGGAAAGACAGCATGCCATGAGTTCCAGCCCTGTGATATCACAAGGTAAAACTACAGAGATTGCAACCCATGTGAGGTTGCCAGGGTTGTGGCAGGTGGAGAGATGATGAAGTGGAGGGCAGAGAACTTTTATGGAAGTAAAATAATCCCAAAGCGTAGCATCATGTTGGATATATGATATTATAATGTATCTAATCTCATGGATGTATTAATACAGCACCCAGAGTGACCCCTAGTGCAAGCTGTGGACATGGGCAATAATGAAGTATCTATCAGCTATAACAAATATACTGTTTGGGGGAGTGGAATTCTTATAATGGAGGAGGGCTGTGTATGTGTGGGGACAGTGAGAATACAGGAAATCTATGTGCCTTCCGCTTAATTTCCTTGTGAATTTAAACTGCTTCCCCCCAAAATATATATTCTATTTAAAAATTACTACTGCCCACACTCAGACATTCACTGCCTTTGTAAGAGCCTCTGTTCAACATGTATGCTAATGTGAGGGAAGAAGTTTATAACCCAAACTCATTTTAAAGCTGGTTTATCTCCAAATGCATGAGTGCTTTATTACTGTTATTATAAATGCCCTTTCATGTGGGCTTCTCATTTGTTGTTGGCGAGAGTTACAGAGTGAAATGGAAAACAACAGTTTCTTGACAACTTACAGACTTTCAAGTCTCAGAGTGGGCGGAAGAAGTGAGCGTCACAGAGCTTGGTGACATGGATAAGACAGCTGGTTCTGAGATGGTAACATGATTATGACTCTCCTTCATGGAACTCTGCTTCATGGAAACTGCTCTATCAGTTTTGGAACCTGTTCACTTTCAGACCTTAGGCATGAATAATATATTGTCCAGAAAAACTTGAGCCAAAGCTTTTGTTGGCAAGTTCACAAATTTCTAAAACTTTAGCATAGTGGTTTCTAGAAAGGCAATCCGTGATCTAGCGTGTGTGTGTGTGTGTTACTGACTGCTTTAAACTGAGAAAATGCTTTGATTTTGTTAACAAAGTAGAAAGGGAATTATTAACAGTGTTATGTGCTAGGCACTTAACATAAACACTCTCATTTAATCGTGACAACAAACCCATGAGGTCAGAATTGTTATTTCCACTTTCGACACAGGAAACTAAGGCGTGGGAAATACAGCTAAGACTTTCCCATACACTGACAGCTTTGATGACTAATAATCTTAAAATGGAAGGCACTGTTCTCATAGTTTCACGGAAGAGAAAAAGCAAGTGCAAAAAGATCAGTGGTTTGTTTGATGTGAGCCGGAAGTCAGGAGGGCTGGTTCGTATGCACCCTTCAAATACTAAGCTTTGTAGTCTAGATCAGAAAAAGATCTCACAGCAGAGACATAGTAGATCCTTGTCTCTACCCCCAACCCTTGAAATTGTTCTCACTTCCAAAGTACAAGGCTCCACTGAAATGAGAGCCATCATTACTAGCTTGACTCTCAGTGTGTTAGGTAAATTGTTTCCTTGACTGAAAGGGCCAGGGCATTTGTAGTTCTAAGGTGCCATTTAATTAAGAGCTGGGATTTTTGCATGCAGGCTCTTTTAAAGCCAGTGTATAACTTCTTAATTGTATCTCTGTGGCAATCAGTCTTTGCATAGGAGGAGGTACTCAGGAAATTCTGAAATGAACAAGTGACTATTTCCATCAGTAAGCCAAAGTATTTTCAATCTTTTGTTCTTTGACAAAAAGCAAATATTACTTGAACAAGGTGATGATATTAACATCTGATGGCTGCACAATTGCACCTGAATTGGCAATATCCAGGAGAAAAGAATGTCCCTGAATGAATTTATACTAACAGAAAAAAGTGCAAACTGATAGGACATTTAATTTCAATAAGACTCTGTCACCTTAAGCCATATAGTCACATGGAGACCATGTTCTTGAGCTCCAATCCAGAATCATGGGCCACTACTCACTGGACACAGAGGATAAGGCCTGTTAGTTACACTGAGACAGGACTTCACCTTCTCCAAAGCTAAGAAGCCAAGTTCCCAGGACCGGGACATCCACCTTTGTGTGGATTTTTACATGACTCCTGTGGATCCTGTTAGACAAGTATGGTGAGGTGGAAAGAGTCATTCGGTCTGCTGCTCCTGGCTCCCCTGGTCCCCAGTATGCAACTCATTGTGGACTTCCCTTTCCATTGAGGCTGCACGTTGTTTTTCCCCTGCTGTCGGTACCATGTGTACAGTGACTCAGTGGCTAGGTCTGCCTTCTCAAGCTGGATTCCAAGAGCTGGCTGCATCATTCACATAGTCCCCAAATGTGTATCTTGGGCCTAAGCATCAGGCCGGACATAGAGTTAAAGGGTCTTACTCCAGCAACTATAGCTTTAGGAGGAAAAATTTATCAAGAAACCAATTCTGACAATACTGTATAAGACAGCGAGAAAAAAGCAGTAGAAAGAGTTGAGAGCGGCTTCACTGTTTAACACTTCCAAGCATCCCAATATTGTCACTTCTGGAGAGAGCCCTGGGCCTGAGGTTGGAGACAGGAGCAAGAAACCACAGATTCCAAAGGCTGAAAAAAGAAAAGGCATTGCTATGTGGATTGTAAACCCATTCTGTTCTGTGCCTGGAGTGGGAGCACACAGGAGATATCCATTTTCTCTGATGCTAGTATGTAGGCAGAATATTTCTCTCCTGCCTTCCTGTTCCTAAATATCCAGCAGCCATTTCCCAAATAATTGACTCAGAGGCTTAATATTACTTATAAATGCTCCGCTGGTAGCTCTTATGCTTAAATTAACCCTTAATTCTTTAGCCACGTGGCTTGGTACTTTTTCTCAGGAAGGCATTCTCATCTTGCTTCCTCTGAGTCTGGCTAGTGACTCCTGACTCTGCCGTTCCTCTTCCCAGAATTCTCCTAGTCTGGTCACTGGCCTATACTTCTTGCCAGGCTACTTATATTCAACTCCATCAAAGACTCCAGAAGGGTGAAATGTTATCTGAGTAAACAGGAAGTACATTGTAAGCAATTTCCAAAATTCTAGAAATTACAGAGACATCTGGCTGCCTGGACAGTCCTCCAAAGTTCCTCTGCAATGTTGGTGCATCCATCTTCAGCCTACAGGTCTAGAGTGTCTGGCAGATTTCTCAGTGAAGCAAAAAATTTGAAGGATTGTTCCGCCTACTTTGGCAAAATTCATCTGTCACTTTCTTCTGTGTCCTGGAGAATGTCTGGCAGATTCTTCCATGAAGCAGGAACCCTGAAAAACTGTCACATCTTGTTTTGGCAAGTTCAGTAGTCATTTTCTTGTGGGTCCTGCATGTCCAGTTTATCCAGCATATTCTCAAGCAGTGGATGCAAGAGCAGTTTCTCACCCAAATGGCTAACCTTGACATATTAAAAGAAAGCTCCATAAGGAGCTTCTTCAGTGCCCATCATCTTCTTGAAGTAATTGGTGCTGCCAGGAGTAGATGTGTCTGACTGTCAAGAAAAGCCTAAGTTCTTAAAAAATTTTAAATTTTATGTTCTTTTGGGTCTTTGAAGTGTTATAATATTGCCTATCCATCTGAAATATATCTCTGCACATCCAGAAAACCTAACTAACATGACTATAAGTGTGCTATTAAGATTACTATTAATCTATATTTCTTAATTATATATTACATTTTAAAATGAGCTGCATAAGCATAATACCCTAAATAATGGTAGACATATACATACAGTATAACAAAATTAACTTTAAATTTATATCAATAAACTAAAATCCATACTGATGTAAAATATGTAAGATTAACAGCAGTTTTTTTGGATTAAAGTAGATTTAATAATATACTGTTTTCCTCCCATCACTTCTATATTATATCCCTTTTCTTCTTTTAGAAAGAGATTGACTATGATCAATAACAATTTGTAACCAAACCCCCTTAAGCAAAGACAAGCATCCATAATCCATTTTTGGGGGGAACATGGGCATAGTTTTCTAAGCTACTTCCTACAGATTGGGGGTGCTGTTAATCTTATGGGGACCCTGAGACATTTTAGGATTATGGCCAAGTCCTGACTGGAATAATCTGTGAGTCTGGATCATCTCAGCCAGCAGTTTTGAAGACTTTATAGATGCAGAACTCAGAAGAAACTGCAATAGAGGCACTCTGAAATGTTCGATAATCTGGGCCATTTGGAAAGTTTTCAGGGGGCTCTTCTTTGATTAAATGTGATTTTTCTTAACATGGAATGAATTCACAGCCTTTCATTTCCCATGGAAATAAAAGCATAATCTCTTCTCCAAAGTAACATATCTTTTGACTTAAATTTTGAAGTCAAAGCATTTTCAAAATACATAGATTGAATTAATTTAGCAACATTTATAATCAAATGTCTTTTAGCAGCTATTGCTCCTTCCTTAACTTCAAAGACAACACGATAATATGCAGTATCTAGACTCTGTGTTTTTTCCATCTTTATGTGGATTTTTTATATTACTTTACTCCATTTTTAAGGACTTTATTATTTTAAAACCATATATTTCAGTTTAATGACTGTCTGTACCATCTCTTTACTCTCCCAAGCCTACACATATTTTAAACACACTATAACCTGCTTAGGGGATTTTTTTTGTTTCTGTCTTTACTGCTTATCTCTATCTTTTTCTGATGACAGAAGCATTTAAGCTGCTAAGCAAGTGTGGCTAGGACTAAAGCTGCAGCTTTGGTGGCTGGCTCTGCCCCAATCCTTGGTTCCTTGAGAAACTAATCTCATGGTGGAGGCTTATTTACTGCCAGCTCTGAAAGCCGTGTTTACCACTCTAACTCTGGGAAGTTTTTGGTTCCACACTGCCACCAAGTAGTGTGCCACCACTGCTCATAAACTCCATTTAAGTGTTGGGTAATAGGACCTCTTAAAAGATCTGCCTATTCCCAAATACCCAGCAGCCACTTCTTAAATAACTGACTACGAGGCTTAATATTACTTATAAATGCTCGGTCAGTAGTTCTTATGCTTAAATTAACCATAATTCTCATCTATGTTTAGCCATGTGGCTTGGTGCCTTTTCTCAGTAAGTTTTGTATAATATTAGAGGGTCCAGCCTTAATATTATACATCCCAGGGGCTCAGGAGAGAGAACTATGCAAGGACTATTTTTGGGAAATAGAATTTCAGCACATCAAGTTCTTAGTCCTGTCATTTATTTTTCCAAATATTCTTCTACACCCTCCTGTGTCTTGAGAGTCCTGGTATATATACACTTACAAGCAGTAATCTCTTGGCCATTCAAAGCCAGGCTTCCAGGGTCAAATGGAGGGGTGAGAAGAATCGCATAGAGAGGCAATAGTTGTTAATTATCATTTGCAACCCACAAGAGAAGTGACTAATGGGGAAATTAATTAACTAAAGGCTAAATTCAGGTAATATCTAAGAAGGGGGATCTTATGTGCTCAACTATAATCTTAAATGGATTGGTAGAAAATATTAAGAATCTATAAGTTGCTAGGTCAATGGGTGAAATTAAAACTGCCTTCTTTTTTCCTGTGGCTCCTATCTGTTCAGGCTAGCTGCCATTTTTCTGCAGGGTGGGGGAAAGAGTGCTCAGTCGCTAGGTACAAAGCTATTACTTGAGGTCCACTTGACCTAGGTGTTCTCTCCATGTGGAATTTTATCCTAATTCAGGAGACTTCTTATGTGGTGGTTTGGACTATTATTTCTGTTACTACTTGAAAGTGGCTAAGGGAGATATCTGATTCCATTGCTGAAAGGGGAGAAATGGATGGGCTGTGGGGAAGGAAGCCTTTCCTGAGGTTGTTCTCCAAATACCTTGAATGTATATGTCCAAAGAGTGATCAGTCCACACTGTTAGCAATTCTTAGGGAAAAATCAATTGGGAAAACTATGAAGTCACACATGATTTTCATAGTGGAAGACAGCTGATATATAAGAAGCCAAATAATACCAAATGCTCCTTGGAATTTGGCTTCCTCTGAATGAATTCCTTGATCCCTTCAGGTAGTGGCTTTGCATAACCAGCTGAGTTCTTATAATATATTCCTGAGGCCTGAAGCAAGTAAAACATTCTCATCTTGCTTCCTGTACATTCGACTGGTGACTCCTGACTCTGCCCTTCCTCTTCTCAGAATTCTCCTAGTCTGGTCACCCTGCCTATACTTCCTGCCTGGCTACTGGCCAATCAGAATTTTATTAAAGCATTTCAAGTGACAAATCTTTACAGTGTACAAGTGCATTATCTCACACTCACTAAAGAGGTGTAAAGTCTATAAGGTTGAGAGACATCAAAAGATAGTTTTAGATGATAATACAAGTTAGGATAGAAAGTGAATTAGAGCTGGGTGGTGGGGGGGCACACCTTTAATCCCAGCACTTGGGAGGCAGAGGCAGGTGGATCTCTGTGAGTTTGAGGCTAGCCTGGTCTACAAAGTGAGTTCCAGGAAAGCCTCAAAGCTACACAAAGATACTGTCTCGAAAAACCAAGAAAAAGTGAATTAGGTACAAGACTTTGGACTCACCAAGACAGGATAGATAACAGAGCATTTTCTCTTAATTTGTCAAATGCAAATGGACTAGACATTGTTGATTTATTTATTGTCTGTATATATTTTATATAATTATTGTACTTATTGTATATAGTTTTATGTTAATTATAATCTTTTTTATTTTAGACAAAAAAGGGGAAATGTGATGATATTTTGATTGTGATCTAACCAGATCAGAACCAGAAAGTGGTGGCACATACCTTTGATCCCAGCACTAAGTGGAGAGAGGAATACAAGGCAAGAGGAGACAGGAACTCAGGCCCTTTCAGCCTGAGGATTAGGTATAGGTACGAAATCCTTTTATGGCTGGTTACTCTGCTTCTCTGATCTTCAATCTTTCACCCTGATATCTGACTCTGGGTTTTTATCATTAAGAACAATTAGAATTTGCATACACTAGTAGGCCTCAATTTTCCTAACCACCCTCCCCTAGCAACTACCTGTACAATTTCCACACACTGGCTTCTTCTGTGTCTATGGGACACAGTAGATAAGCCTCCTGTGTCCTATAGACCCTGAGCCACATCCATTTATTCATGTAGAAAAACTTGATTGTGTACAATGAGGAATTTGTGACATACCCAGCATTGCTCTTTCTGGTAATTATCTTAGCTATTCAAAATTTTGTTCTCCATACAAATTTTAGAGTTTTTGTAGTCTTTGAATAATGTCATTAGGGTTTTGAGGGGAATTGCACAAAATCTGTGGAGTTCTCTCAGAAACATAGCCATTTCATAATGTTAATTTTGCTGATCTGAGTATGGGAGATCTTTCCATTTTTTAGTATTTTCTTCAATTTCTTTCTTTGATGTCCTGAAGTTTTCATTGTAGATGTCTTCAACCACCTTTGTTTCTTTGTTTGTTTTTTTTATAGGTTTTTTCTCTCACTTTTTAGAAAAAAATTATATTTGTGTTTTAATTTTACACATCAGCCACGGGTTCCCCTGTCCTCCCCCCTCCCGCCCCAAACCCTACCTTCCCCCCATCCCCTCCCCTCCATTCCCATCTCCTCCAGGGACAAGACTCCCCTGGGGATTCATTTAAACTTGGTGGATTCAGTACAGGCAGGTCCAGTCCCCTCCTTCCAGGCTGAGCAAAGTGTCCCTGTGTAAGCCCAAGGTTCCAAACAGCCAGCTCATGCACTAAGGACAGGTCCGGGTCCCACTGCCTGGATGCCTCCCAAACAGTCCAAGCCACTCAACTGTCTCACTTATCCAGAGGGCCTGATCCAGCTGGGGGCTCCATAGCCTTTGGTTCACAATTCATGTGCTTCCATTCAACTGGCCTTTCATCCCCGTGCTTTTTCCAATCCTGGGCTCAACAATTCATGCTCCCACAGTCCCTCCTCCTTCTCAACAACTAGACACATGAGCTCCACCTGGGGCCTGGCTAAAGATCTCTGCATCCACTTCCATCAGTCACTGGATGAGAGTTCCAGCCCCACAGTCAGAGTATTTGGCCATCTGATCACCAGACTAGGTCAGATCAGGCTTTTTCTCGACCACTGCCAGCAGGTTACAGAGGATGCATCACTGTGGACCTCAGGGGACCTCTCCAGCACTCTGCCTACTCCTGTTCTCATGTGGTCCTCATCCATCGTGGTCTACCATTCCTTGTTCTCCCTTTCTGTTCCTGATCCAGCTGGGATCTCCTGCTCCTCCAAGCCTCACTTCTCTCAAACCTTGCCCTTCATTTCTTCCACTCTCGTCCAGGTTGTTCAAGTAGATCTCATCCATTTCTCTGTCATTGGGTGATCCCTGGGTCTTTCCTAGGGTACCATTTTCTAGGTAGCCTCCCTGGAGTTGTGTAGCAGTCTAGTCATCTTTGTTTTACATCTAGCATCCTCCTGTGAATGAGTACATACCATGTTTGTCCTTCTGAGTCTGGGTTACCTCACTCAGGATGATTTTTTCTAGATCTATCCATTTGCCTGCAAACCTCATGATGTCATTGTTTTTCTCTGCTGAGTAGTACTCCATTGTATATATGTACCATATTTTCTTTATCCATTCTTCAGTTGAAGGGCATTCCAGGTTCTGGCTATTACAAACAATGCTATATGAACATAGCTGAGCAAATGCCCTTGTGGTATGATTGAGCATTCCTTGAGTATATGTCCAAGAGTGCTACATCTGGGTCTTGGGGGAGACAGATTCCCAATTTTCTAAGGAAGTGCCATACTGATTTCCAAAGTGGCTGTACAAGCTTGCATTCCCACCAGCAGTGGAGGAGAGTTCCCCTTGTTCCACATCCTCTCCAGCATAAGCTGTCTTCTGTGCTTTTGATCTTAGCCACTCTGACAGGTGTAAGGTGGTATCTCAGAGTCATTTTGATTTGCATTTCACAGATAATTAGGGATGTTGAGCAATTCCTTAAATGTCTTTCAGCCATTTGAACTTCCTCTGTGGAGAATTCTCTGTTTAGTTCTATAGCCCATTTCTTAATTGGACTGTTGGGCATTTTGATGTCTAATTTCTTGAGTTCTTTATATATTCTGGATATCAGCCCTCTGTCAAATGTGGGGTTGGTGAAGACCCTTTCCCATTCTGTAGGCTGTTGCTTTGTTTTGTTGACCGTGTCCTTTGCTCTACAAAAGCTTCTCAGTTTCAACAGGTCCCATTGATTGATTGTTTCTCTCAGTGTCTGTGCTACAATTATCCACCATGATCAAGTAGGCTTCATCTCAGGGATGCAAGGGTGATTCAACATACAAAAGTCTGTCAATGTAATACACCATATAAACAAACTCAAAGAAAAAAAACACATGATCATCTCACTAGATGCAGAAAAGGCATTTGACAAAATCCAACACCCCTTCATGATAAAGGTCTTGGAGCGATCAGGAACACAGGGAACATACCTAAACATAATGAAGGCAATCTACAGCAAGCCAACAGCCAACATTAAATTAAATGGAGAGAACCTCAAAGCAATACCACTAAAATCAGGAACAAGGCAAGGCTGTCCCCTCTCCCCATACTTATTCAATATAGTACTTGAAGTTCTAGCCAGAGCTATAAGACAACATAAGGAGATTAAGGGGATACAAATTGGAAAGGAAGAAGTCAAGCTTTCCCTATTTGCAGATGACATGTTAGTATACATGAGTGACCCCAAAAATTCAACCAAGGAACTGATACAGCTTTTAAACACCTTCAGCAACATAGCAGGATACAAGATCAACTCAAAAAAATCAGTAGCCCTCCTATATACAATAGACAAACAGGCTGAGAAGGAAACCAGAGATACATCACCCTTTACAATAGCCACAAATGATATGAAATACCGTGGGGTTACTCTAACTAAGCATGTGAAGGACCTATATGACAAGAACTTTAAGTCCCTGAAAAAAGAAATTGAAGACAATGTCAGAAAATGGAAAGATCTCCCATGCTCATGGAGAGGCAGGATTAACATAGTAAAAATGGCGATCTTACCAAAAGCAATCTACAGATTCAATGCAATCCCCATCAAATTACCAACACAATTCTTCACAGATCTGGAAAGAATAATACTCAACTTCATATGGGAAAACAAAAAACCCAGGATAGCCAAAAGAATCCTGTACAATAAAACAACCTCTGGAGGCATCACGATCCCCGACCTCAAGCTCTACTATAGAGCTACTGTAAGAAAAACAGCTTGGTACTGGAATAAAAACCGACATGTGGACCAATGGAATCGAATTGAAGACCCTGACATTAACCCGCATACCTATGAACATATAATTTTTGACAAAGAAGCCAAAAATGTACAATGGGAAAAAGAAAGCATCCTTAACAAATGGTGCTGGCATAACTGGATGTCAACATGTAGAAGGCTACAAATAGATCCATATCTGTCACCGTGCACAAAACTTAAGTCCAAGTGGATCAAAGACCTCAACATAAATCCAGTTACTCTGAACCTGATAGAAGAGAAAGTAGGAAGTACTCTTGAATGCATTGGCACTGGAGATCACTTTTTTTATAGGTTTTTTTTAAGTTGTGAATTTTTTTTTCTTTTCTGAATTTGATTTCATTTTTAGAACGTTTATCATTGTTTATAACAACCAATTTTTATATGTTGCTTGAGCCCTTATGCTGAATATGTTCATCAGATCTTAGGCTTTGCTGGTGGAGTCTTTAGGATCTCCCAAGTATGGCTCATGTCCTCTGTAAGGAGATATACTTTGGCATTTTCCTTTCCTGTTTGTATCTTTTTCCATTTCTCTTGTCTTATTGTTCAAGATACTACTTTGGGCACTATTGAATAAGAATGGAGACAGTGGGCATCACTATCTCACTCCAGATTTTTAAAAGAAATGCCAGTCAGAATAATGTTGGCTATATGTTTGTTGTGTGTATCCTTTATTATGGTGACATATGGTCCTTCTGTCCATGGTCTCTTTAGGATTGTCACCATGAACATTGTTGATCTTTATCAAAGGCTTTTTTGCCCTGAGCATGCAGTTTTTCTTCAGGAGTCTGTTTAGGGCCAAATTACTCTTGTTGACTGCATATATTGAATCAACCTTGCATCTCCTAAATGAATCCAACATGGCTATGCACTATGATCTTCTAGTATGTCCTCAAACTCAGCTTGCAATTTTTTTCTGAGAGTTTTGAATATTTGTTTGTGATATGTTTCAATTAAAACTGGAAAAGTGGTAGCTTCTTTGATAGATAAGTGTTATTTCTTCTTATTACTTGAGAATTCTATACATGCATATAATCATGTGTTTTGATGAAGTGCACCCCTATTTCCACCCTTCCAGTTTCTTCCCTCTTCCTTCCCACTATTCCCTGTCATTTTCATGTTTGTTTGTTTTTCAACCTACTAAGTTCATTTAGTGCTTCCAGAATATGCCTGAGTATAGGGTCATCTATTGGAGCATGAGTAGCCTCTCCAAGTCATATCCTTAATAAGTACTTCCTCTCTCAGCAGTCATCAATTGCCGACAGGTCCTTCAGCTAGGGATGGGACTTATTGGTCATCCCAACTCCAATAAAGGGATTTTGTTTGGTTTGAGCTTGCACATATCTTGCACACTCTGTCACAACTGTTATAAATTTATATGTGCAGCTGCCCTGTTGCACCTAGAAAACACTGTCTTGTAGTCACCCATATTTCAGGCTGTCTTCTGAAATTATGTTTGATTCCTGGGAGGAACTTTTTTATTACTTAAATTTTGTCATTTCTTTTACATTCAGACTACAGTTTCCCCACCCTTTTCTCCTCCCATTCGCACCCCTTCCCCGACACACACATACTGAGAAGTTTTGTGTTTGTTTTCATTGGGGAAATACATGTATAGATTTCCCTTTATCTTGTGTGCTTATCTGGCTTTGGTATCAGGGTAATATTGTCTGTGTAGAATGAATGTGGTGGAGAGCCTTCTTTCTGTCTTATGAAATAATTTGAGGAACAGTGCTACTTTTTAGAGTTTTTGGCAGACTTCATCTACCAAAAATTCATTGTTATAACTTCTTCATGAATTTTACTTTAACATGCAGTCAACTTACTTATCTATTATGATTTATTTTGGCTTCAATTTCTACTTTATTCAATAACAGAATAGCTATACCAACTTGTTTGTGGTTTCTAGTCACTTGCTTTCATTCTCAGTATTTGAGTGTCATTACTAGTGTGGTGTGTTTCTTGGCAATACAAGAGAGTAGTATCTAGATTTTTAAATCCATCTTATTAGTTGGTATCTCTTTATTTGTTAGGAACATTTATATTTACTAATTTCTGCAATTCTGTTCTTTGCTCTCTGGCTGTTGGGATTATTGGTCCTTTTCTTTCTTTCCCATTAGTATCTGACATTTGCTGTTTTATTGTGTTGGAAATGGTGGGTTCTATCTTAGTTTTTCTTGGCTCATATATTTTTCACACAACATTTATTCTTTCTTGGGTTCTCCAGGTTGAAGCTGTCCTCTGGGTATAGGGCTCCTGTTAGCATCTTCTGTAGCACTGGCTTGGCAGTCATGAACTGATTTAGATTGTGCAATCTTGGAATGCCTTTACTTCTCCACCAGTTTTCAAGACAGCTTTGTTGGATATAGCGCTCTTCTTTGGCACACAGTGGTTTGCTTTCAGTTTTGGGAATGCATTGTTCAATACTTTCCTGACTTTGAGGGTTGCTGGCAAGAAATCTGTTGTCATTCTGATGTCTCTGCCTTGGTGAGTGGGCCTTAATATTATTTCCTTGTATTTTTAAACTTTTAACTACAGTAAGTGAGCATGGTTCCCTGTTTATGTCTACTCAGGATTCTAAGTGCTCTTGCTTTGAATGCCTACTTTTTTTTCTAGATGTGGAAACGTTCTGCTTTAATTTTGCTGACCAGATTCTCCATGCTCCTATTTGTTCAGCTCCTTCTAGCCTGTATATTCTTAGTTTGATACTTTGCTTGCTGTTACCACTCTAGAGGTGGTAGGACCTGGTAGAATGGAGCTAATAAATGATGAGATGAGACAGACTAAAGTCTCATCAATAGCCAACTATTGAGAGCATCCGACAATTTATACTCTGAGGGTTAAGAGGAGTCACACTCCCCTCCTAATTTCTCTTCAGAAAAGAGCAGGCCTCCAAGAGACAACAGCCAAACATGGCAAAACAAGTTATATTAAAACAAGGCAAAAGCCCTTGTATTAGGCTGGACAAGGCAACTCAATAAGAGGAAAAATGTCCCAAGAACAGGCAAAAGAGTTGGAGATACATCCACTGTAAGGAGTCCCACGGAAATACCAACCTAACAGACATAACATATATGCAGAGGACCTGGTACAGACCCATGCAGACCCATAGTTTGTCACTTCTAAAGGAAAAGTCCCCATGAACAGTGGGGGATTCTTCAGACCTCAGATTAGGCACAAACCACACCCAACTACCTGTTTTCACAGAGATACTTTATTAAATGGGGAAGAAAAGTTAAAGTGGCTACAGAAAACAGCAGCAAATGACCTTGCAGATGTACTTTTTAAGAAGAGAAGAGGGGGAAGTCTGGGCTAGAATGGGTTAGGATGCAGTGGTAAAGGACATAGGGGATGAGGAAAAGGGTGATGGAAACAAGAGAGAAGAAGGGACAAAGGACTGCATCTGGATAGAGAGGAGACAGACATGGAACATAGGCAAATGGAAGTTTATAAAGGTAAAGGGAGAAACCCCATGTTAGGATGAGGTGTTTAATTTTAATTGGGTATGTTAATTAAGTGAACCAAAGGGGCCTTCTGGTTGCTGGACCTTGGAAGTCAGTCTCAGGAGGAAGAAGTAGCCAAATAAGGGAACAGACCTTGGTGGCTAGCTTTAGGAATATAATCTAATGGTTTTCAGCAAGGCAGAGGGAATGGAGGAGAAGAGCAAAGCCTGCCAGAGTGGGCTAGTGTCCCTTCAGCTTCAGTCTGTGTGAGACCATGTGAGCTCAGCTTAGTTCATTCAGTGGGCCATGTTCTCCTGGTGCCCTTGGACCCCTGACTCCTGCAATATTTCTTCTCCTTCTTCTTTGGGTTTCTCTGATCTATGAGGGGAGGGACTTGATAGAGATCTCCAATTTAGATTCACATGATGTCTGCCTATGGGTCTCTGTATCCATTCCACCTGCTGCTGGAGGAAGGCTCTGTGGTGACGACTGGACAAGAAACGGCTCTATTAATATAGCAGAATATCACAAGAACTCATTTTATTTATTTGTTTGTTTGTTTGTTTGTTTAGCCAGTTGTGTGTGGTTCTAACCTAGGTATATGTGCTGTCTAGTCTCTAGTTCCTGACCATTCAGGCAGTATAGGCATGGGATACCTCTCATGGTGTGGGCCTCAAGGTAAACAAGCTTTGGTTGGCTACTCCCACAAGTTCTGTGTTACTGTTGGCCCAGCACATCTTATAGCCAGGACAGATTGTAGTTGAAGGGTTTTGTAGCAGGGTTGGTGTCCAGGTTTCTCTTTTTGTAGCCTATAGAGTATCTTACCACACCAAAAAGACTAGAAAGTAATGGTGAAGGCTCCTTACAGATACCAGCATGACCTCCCTATGCTGAATGAGCTATGTGGATATTATTCTTGGAAATAGGGCTCCCACTGTCAGTTTTCAGAGAATGATCTGTCCTAACATTAGCCTGGGTTGTTTAGGGATCACCATGGGACCCTCTCAGCCAAAAACTGAACCAAATGTAACATAGTCCCACCACTAGAAGCCTTGCCTGGCTACAAAAGATGACCAGTTCAAATTCTGTATTCTCCATTACTAGGAGTCCTCACAAGGGTCTACCTCACAGATTCCAGGAAGTTCTCACTGCACTAGGTATCCTCATCACTCCCATGAATGCTTCTCCATCCCAGCTGTCTCCCCACACTCACGCCCTCCACCCCTCCTCATCTGATCCTTCCCACTCCTATCTCCACCAATGCCCAGTCTACCTATAAAGTTTATTCTATTTCCCATTTCCATGGAGGTCCCCCAAGAGCCCTCTTCTTTACCTAACTCTGGGCCTATGGACTGTAGCTTTGTTATCATTTATTTAACAGATAATATCCACTTATAAGTGAATACATACCATATTTGTCTTTCTGGGTCTCGGTTACCTCACTCATGATGATTTTTTTTCTACTTTTATACATTTACCTGAAAATTTCATGATGTCATTTTTTTTAACAGATGAGTAATACTCCACTCTGTAACTGTACTACTTTTTCTTTATCTGTTCTTTTGTTGAGGGATAACTAGGTTTTCAGTTTCTGACAAGTATGAGTAAAACTGAAATGAACATAGTCAAGCAAGTGTCATTGTGGTAGGATGGAGCATCCTTTGGGTATATGTCCCAAAGTGGTATAGTTATGTCTTAAGACAGATCAATTCTTAACAATCTGAGAAACTGCCATATTGATTTCCATAGTGGCTATACTAATTTACATTCCTACCAGCAGTGGAGGTGTGTTCCACTTGCTCCACATCCTCTCCAGTTGCCATTTGTGTTATTGATCTTAATCATTCTGACAGGTGTAAGATGAAATCTCAGAGGAGTTTTGATTTGCATTTCTCTGATGGCTGAGAATGTTGAACATTTCTTTAAGTGTTTCTCAGCCATTTGTAATTTCTGTTGAGAATTCTGTTTAGATCTGCATCCCAGTTCTCAACTGGATTATTTTTTATATCTAGTTTCTTAAATTCTTTATATATTTTGGATATTCATCCTCTACTGGATATGGAGTTGGTAAAAATCTTTTCCCACTCTGTTGGCTCTTTGTCTGATTGACAATGTCCTTTGCCATTGAAGCTTTTCAGTTTCAATAGGTCCCATTTATTAATCATTGATCTTAGTGCCTGTGCTATTGGTGTTCTTTTCAGAAAGTTGTCTCCTGTGGTACTGTGTTCAAGGCTATTCCCTACTTTCTCTTATACCTGGTTCAATGTATCTTGTTTTATGTTGAAGTGTTTGATCCACTTGGACTTGAGGTTTATTCAGGGTAATAGGTATGGATTTATTTACATTCTTTTACATGAAGACATTAGTTTGATCAGCACCATTTATTGAAGATGCTGTCTTTTTTCTAGTGTGTATTTCTGGCTTCTTTATGAAAATCTGATGTTCATGTGTACATGAATTTATGTCTGGGTTTGGTTTGATTCCATTAATCAATATGCCAATATTATGTAGTTTTATTACTATAGCTTTGTAGTACAACTTGATATCAGGGATGGTGATACCTCTAGCAGTTCTTTTTATTGTTCAGGGTTGTTTTAGCTACCCTAAGTTTTTTCATTTTTCCATATGAAGTTGAGAATTGCCCTTTCAAGGTTTGTAAATAATTGTGTTGGAATTTTGATGGGGGTTGCATTAAATCTGTAGATTGCTTTTGGTAGGATGACCATTTTCACTATAATAATCCTACTGATCCACAAGGATGAGCAATCTTTCCATCTTCTGATAGCTTCTTCAATTATTATAGTTTTTTTTTTTTTAACATACAAGCCTTTCACTTGCTTGGTTAGAGTTACCCCAAGATATTTTGTATTATTTGAGGCTATTGTAAAAAGTGTTGTTTCCCTGATTTCTTTCTCAGTACATTTGTCATTTGTATATAGGAGAACTACTGATTCTTCTTTTTCTTTTCTTTTCTTTCTTTCTTTTTTTTTATGGTTTATTTTGTTTCCAGCCACTCTACTGAAAGTCTTTATCAGCTGTAAGAGTTCCCTGGTGGAATTATTCAGGTCACTTATGTATACTATTTTATCATCTGCAAATAAGGACACTTTGCCTTCTTCCTTTCCAATTTGTATCCCCTTGTTTTCCTTCAGTTGTCTTATTGCAGTAACTAAAATTCAAGCACCACATTGAACAGATATTGAGAGAGTAGATAGCCTTGTCTTGTTCCTGATTTTACTGGAATTCCTTTGAGTTTCTCTCTATTTAATTTGATATTGACTATAGGCTTGTTGAAAATTGTCATTATTATGTTTAGGATGCCCTTTGTATGCTTAATCTCTTCAGGACTTTCATCATGAAGAGGTGCTGGATTTTTTCTAAGACTTTTTCATCATCTAATGAGATGCTCATGTGTTGTGGTTTTTTCCTATCTATATGTTTATATGGTGGATTACATTTACTGACTTTATTATGTTGAATCATCCTTGCATCTCTGGGATGAAGCAGACCTTTTTGATTCTGTTTACAAGTAGTACTTTGAAGAGTATTTCTGCATTTGTGTTCATAAGAGAAATTGGTCTGTAATTCTCTTTCTTTGTTAAATCTTTATATAGTTTTGGTATCAAGGTGACTATAGCCTTATAAAAAAATTTGGACAATGTTCCTTTTCTTTCTGTTATGAGGAATAGTTTGAGAAGTATTAATGTTAACTCTTCTTTGGAAATCTGGTAGAATTCTGTGCTAAAACTGACCCTGGGCTTTTTTGTTTGGGAGAGTTTTAATGACTGCTTCTTTTTCATCACGGTTTATAGGTCTATTTAAATTGTTTATCTGATATTGATTTAACTTTGGGAAGTGATACATATCAGAAAAATATCCATTTCTTTATATTTTCCAATTTGGTGGAGTATAGATGTAAGGAAAAGAGGCCAGCTAGAAACTCACCCTGACCCCTGGGGCCCAGAACCAAGGAAAGACATAGCCTAGATCTGGGACCCACGCCAATGAAAGAAACACTTTATCACTGAACCCAGAACCAAAGAAACACACTCTGTCCCTTGAAACAGAGCCAATGAAAGAAATATTCACTGGCCTTAGAATTAGAGCCTAAAAGCTAAGGAAGGCCAGTAAAAGAAACACAGTTTGGCTCTGAAATCAGGGCCATCTCTCTGCCCCCTGACCAAAAAAACTAACTAATTCCTAAGCAGAAAATCTTCTCCCTGGAGAAACTCTGGCCTTTGGATATCAATATGGTGCTTTCTTATGGGAATCAACTTCCCTCAAGACTCTGCTATACCACTCTTGAGCATATACCCAAGGAATGCTCAATCATACCACAATGACACATGCTCAACTATGTTCATAGCAGCATTATTTGTAATAGCCAGGACCTGAAAACAACCTAGATGCCCTTCTACTGAAGAATAGATAAATAAAATGTGGTATATATACATGATGGAGTACTACTCAGCAGAGAAAAACAATGACATCATGAGGTTTGCAGGCAAATGGATAGAACTAGAAAAAAATCATCCTGAGTGAGGTAACCCAGACTCAGAAAGACAAACATGGTATGTACTCACTCATAAGTGGATACTAGATGTAAAGCAAAGGATAACCTGACTGCAACTCACAACTCCAGGGAGACTACCTAGCAAAGAAGACCCTAAGAAAGACACAGGGATCACCCAATGACAGAGAAATGGATGAGATCTACATGAGCAAACTGGGGGTGGGGCATAATGGAGGGCAAGGGTTGGGGAAAGAGAGCTTAGGGGAGCAGGTGGTCCCAGCTGGATCAGTGGGAGAACAAGGAGGGAGATACCATGATGAATGAAGACCCCAGAGGAATAGGAAGAAGCAGAGTGCTAGAGAGGTTCCCAGAAATCCACAAAGATACCTTCACTATAGACTACTGGCAATGGTCAAGAGAGTGCCTGAGCTGACCTGCTCTGGTGATAGGATGGCTGAACACCCTGGCTGTCATGATAGAATTCATCCAGTGTCTGATGGAAGTGAATGCAGAGATCCATGGCCAGGCCCCAGGTGGAGCTCCAGGAGTCCAATCGGTGAGAGAGAGGAGGGATTTATGAGCAAGAGATATTGAGACCATGATTGGAAAAAGCACAGGGACAAATAGACAAACTAGTAAAAATGCATGAACTGTGCACTAATGGCTGAGGAGCCCTCATAGAACTGGACCATGCCCTCTGGATAAGTGAGACGGTTGATTAGCTTGAACTGTTTGGGAGGCCCCCAGGCAGTGGAGCTGGGACCTATCCTTGGTGCATGGCTTTTTGGAGCCTTGGTGTAGGAAGGAGGGGACTGGCCCTGCCTCAGCTGAGTCTAACAGGATGGGCTGACTCCCCTGGGAGACCTTGCCTTGGAGGAGGTGGGAGTGGGGGCAAGGTTGGGGGTAAGTGTTGGGGGAGTGGGAGGAGGGAGGATGGGGGAATCCATGGCTGGTATGTGAAGTTAATTATAAAATGAAAATATTTAAAAAAGAAACCCTATATAAACCACCCTGCCTGCTCATTTTTGGCTGTTCTCTCTCTCTCCTCCCCCTCCAGGAGAGGCAGCCACTCTTCTGGACTCCTCCTTTGCAGATGTAACCATCTTGTTAAATAAGAACAGAGCCAATTGTAGAGTTAAAAGCCAAGAGGTCAGAGCAATAGCTGAGAGCTGAAAACCTTACCCCTCACTGCTGCTCTGTCTTTCTTCTCTGCAAGAGACCTACTTCCTGTGCTTTTCTCTTTTTTATAGACTTTCTGTTCTGCCTTCTCATAGGTTGTAAACCCAACCACATGACCTCCTCGTCACTGCCTGTCTGTACAGACCTCCAGGTCTTCTATGGTTGGTATTGAGATTAAAGGCATGTGTTTCCATGCTGGCTGTATCCTTGAACACACAGTGATCCGCCTAGCTCTGCCTACGAAGTGTTGGGACTAAAGGTGTGCACCACCACTGCCCAGCTTCTGCTATGGCTTGCTCCACCCCAAGGCAACTTTATTAATATACAAATAAAATCACATTTCATTACAAATAAAATATCACCACACTCCTTCCCAAATAAATCTCTTTCTCAAAAGAGTCTTAGGTATGAAGATCTTTATTCACTGGCCCAGAGAAGAAGAACCTTGCTAAGATATCCCTTAGAGGACTGAGCAGAAAACAACAACAACAACAACAACAACAACAACAACAACAACAACAACAAAACTTGGTAGAGACATTCCTTTAGGAGGCTGAGCAAGGAAGAACAGAACAGGAGAAACTTGCTGAGATGTTCCTTAGGGGACTGAGCAAGGCAGGAAGACAAAGTAACAATTATTTGCTGGAGTTGGAGGAGATTGCTATATCTCTGCAGGGGTTTTACCTTTAGCAGTGTGAAGCAAAAGAAGCAACATCTTGGGCCAGAGAAGAAGCAGAGCTCTGCTGGGAAGCCCCCCTTAAGTGGGGGTTGAGCAAAGCTCAGCTCTAAGGGCTCTTCAGGAGAGAAGCAGGATTGCTATATCCTGCAGGGAAACCATCCCCCACTACACCTCAACTCAGGAGATAGCCTGACTACCCAAACAGTCAGGATACTTTTCCTCCAGAGCTGAGCTGTCCCATTGCAGCTCCAGCTACTAGAGCTGTCCTAGCACTCAAGGTATAGCCTGACTCCCTGAGCAGCCAGGATACCTTTCCCTCAGTTGCCACACTGGCTTGCTTACAATAGGTTTTTAAAATATGACCTAGTGATTCTTTGGATTTCTTCAGTGTCTGTTGTTAAGGCTCCCTTTTTGTTTTTGACTTTATTAATTTGGATATTCTTTCTCTGTCTTTTGGTTAGTTTGGATAAGAGTTTGCCTATCTTGTTGATTTTCTCAATGAGCTCTTTTTTTTATTCAGTCTTTGTATTATTCTCTTTGTTTCTATTTTATTGATTTCAGCCCTCAGTTTGATTGTTTTTGCCATCTACTCTTCTTGTCTATGCTTACTTTATTTTAGAATGAAGTTCTAGAGCTATTGGGGTGCTGTTAAGTTGCTAGATTGAGATTTTGCTAACTCTTTTATATAAGCATTTAGTGCTATGAACTTTCCTCTTAGCAATACTTTCATTGTGTCCCACATGTTTTGGTATATTGTGTATTCATTTTCATTGAATTCTAGTAAGTCTTTTATTTCTTTATTTCTGTCTTGACCCTATTTTCATTCAATAGAGACTTGTTCAGTTTCCATGAGTTTGTAAACTTTCTGTTGCTGTTGATATACAGCTTTAATCCATGGTGGTTTGATAGGATGCACAGAGTTATTTCAATTTTCTTATATATATTGAGACTTGCTTTGTGTCTGAGAACATGGTCAATTCTGGAGAAAATTCCATGAGGTGCTGAAATATATAATTTTTTATTTTGGGGTGGGATGTTATGTCAATATCTGTTACATTCATTTGGTTTATAACAACAGTTAGGCTTATCATTTCTTGGTTTAGTTTTTGTCTGGATGACCTGTCCATTGATAAGAGTGGGGTATTGAAGTCTCCCACTATCAGTGTGTGAGGGTCAATATGTGATTTAAGTTGTAGTAGTGTTTTTTGGGGGTTGGTTCATTTGTTTTTTGTTTTTTGGGTTTTTTTTTGTTTTGTTTTTTTGTTTTTTTTTACAAAAGTGGGTGCCCTTGTGTTTGGGGCACAGATGTTAAGAATTTAAATGTCATCTTGGTGGATTTTTCCTTTGGTGAATATGTAGTGTCCTTCCCATAACTTTTTATTGATTTTGGTTTGAATTCTATTTCATTAAATATTAAAATGGCTTTGCTAGCATGCTTCTTAGGTCCATTTACTTGGATTATCTTTTTCAAGCTCTTTATTATGAGGTAGTATCTATCCTTGATGTTGAGGTGTGTTTCTTGTATGCAGAAGGATGGGTCCTGTTTTTGCATTCATTCTCTTAATCTGTGTCTTTTTGCTGGGGATTGAGACCATTGAAATTGAGATATATTAATGGCCAATAATTGTTAAATCCTGTTATTTCGTTGTTGTTGGTGGTGGTTTTGGTGGTATGTGTATGTGTGTTTCCCTCCTGTTGGTTTTGCTGATGTGAGATTATTTATTTCCTGTGTTTTCATGTATGTTGTTAACCTCCTTGGTTTGGAGTTTTCCAGCTGTAGGGATGGATTTGTAGATAGATATTGTTTAAATTTGACTTTATCATAGAATATCTTATTTTCTCCATCTATGATAATTGAAAGCTTTGCTGGATACAGTAATCTTGGCTGACATGTATGATCTCTTAAAGTCTGCAGCACATCTATCCAAGTCCTTCTGAATTTTAGAGTCTCCTTTGAGAGGTCAGGTATAATCCTTACAGATCTGCCTTTCTGTGTTACTTGGTCTTTTTTCTTTGTTTTGTATGTTTAGTGTTTTGCTTATTATGTGGTGAGGGGACTTTTTTCTGTCTTTTTTGGTGATCTATATGTTTCTTGCATCTTTATAGGCATTTCTTTTTTTAGATTAGAAAAAATTTCTACTATTATTTTGTTGAAGTATTTTCTGGCCCTTTGACCTGGTATTCTTCTCCTTCCTATATTCTTATTCATAGGTTTGGTCTTTTCATTGTGTCCCACATTTCCCAGATGTTTTGTGTCAGGAATTTTTTAGATTTAACATTTTCCTTGACCAATGTATCGATGTCTTCTATTATATCTTCAGTGCCTGAGATTCTCTCTTCTATCTCTTGTGTTCTGTTGATGAAGTATACCTCAGTAGTTCCTGTTTGCATTCCTAGATTTTTCCTTTCCTGTATTCCTTAGATTTGTGGGATTTATTTATTTATTTTTTAATTTCTTCTATTTCTGCTTTCAAGTCTTGAACCATTTTATTTGTTCCTTGTACTGTTTGCTTATTTTTTTCTTGTATTTATTTAAGGGGTATATTCATTTCCTCTTGAAGGATTTATTAATTTCCTCTTTAAAGACCATTAATCATCTTCATATAGTTGGTGTTAAGGTCTTTTTATTGTGTTTCAGTTATGTTGGGCTATTCAGGGCCTCTTGTAGTAGGATAGCTGGGCTCTGGTGGAGACATATTGCCTTGATAGTTATTGATTGTGTTCTTACACTGGCAACTAGGCATCTGAGTCTAAAATATAGATGCTGATCTGTGTTTATCTTTGTTGGGTGAGTGTTTTGTTCCTTGGTTTTGTTTCTTCTCTGGATTTTCAGATTGGCAGTGTATGGCCTGTTTTACTGACCTGGTCAGTTGGTATATTCAAGGGTTCTGCTTGCTGGTGTTTGAGGATGGGGGAAGAGGAGGCCAGGGAAGATGGTCTATTGTAGGATTAGGGGTAACCCTGAGAATTGGGTCTATTGTAGTAGAGAGTAGGGAAGGTCCATGAGCAATTACTTGGTCTCTGGCCGGTGTGGCCTATGGTTGATCAGTGAGTGGATCTCTCAGTTGGGGGCTGATACATAGAGAGGAGAGTCCTGTAGGAGGGTGGGGAATGGGGCTGGAAGTAGGGGATAGAGTTGAGAGCGATAGTCTATGGCCTCCACAGGAGATGTGGAGACAGGGGAGGGGAGGCTACATCTGGTGTTCTGTTGCAGCACTGGGGGGGTGGTGGCTAAGAACTGGTTCTAAAGTAACTGCAGAGTGGGGACAGTCCATGGACAGCCTACCAGGTCTTCTCCATGCATATTTCTGATTTTCTGCTCTTCTGACTTTTCCCTCTATGTTGTGGACTTTTCTCTCCAGGTTCTGTTTGAAATCTTCTCCCTATTTGTGTCATCTTTCAGGTCATTATTCATGAGTTATATTGGTTAATTTGAAATTTTTTTTGGGGGGGGGAGTTGAGGATCGAACCCAGGGCTTTGTGCTTGCTAGGCAAGCACTCTACCACTGAGCTAAATCCCTAACCCTAATTTTGAAATTTCTTCCTTGTGTTTTACCTATTTTAATATCTTTGACTGGAACAGCTGAGAAGTTATGATCTCTTTGCTTCCTTGTGTGCTGTGATTTTTCATCTACTATTTTGGTAACTTCCGGTTCTCTGAGAAGTTGTTTTGAGCATCTGTCTCTGGAAAGTGCACTCCTAGGACTGCTCAATGATGAAGATAAAAGAAGCCACTTTGTGAGAAGCTTCTGTTAAGCTGTGAAGCTGTGTTAGTTGTGTGCTACCTGTCAGGTTCTTGGCTCTTTGAATTATTCTATCTTTTAGTTTCTTTGTGGATTTCTGCACCCCTTCCTCCATTTCTGTCTTTGAGATAGACTCTATTTTTTTTCTCATTCTTATGTTCTCATTTACCAGCTCTCTCAGAAACAGACCAACAGGGGCTTTGCATGGAATGTCAAATGTCAAAATATAGAACCAAGTACAAATTCAATTTATAAAGCATGATATAAATGTCGTAGAGCAGACTTGACAGAAGTACATGCCAAGAACACTGTGATATGAGAACTGGTTATAGGAAAGAAAAAATGTCTAAATAGGCTCAAGACAGTTAAGAAATAACTTCTCTTTGAAATCATATATGCAACTGGAATGATACAGAAACATACAACAAAAGGTGAGGCAAAGAGAGGATCAAAGCTGGTCAAAAATTTATCTCTATCTGTCCACAGATTAATCACTCTAAAAAATACTTTACTTGTCCTGAGTACTCCTAGAAAAATCATGTAAACTGGGCTTTCAAAATAACAATATTCTTTAGAATCATTGTCATTATTGTTCTCAAAACCATCCATTTCTGCATTCTCAAAATACCTCTACCTGCTGAAAAAGACCATTCACAATTTTCACAATATGTCATTTTTGGTTGGGTGAAACGAATTCCTTTCCTGCCACAAAATGAAATTATCATCTCACAACAACACATTGTTTCGTTGTAAATATGTGCCAGGAAGATTTTTTTTTTAAATCACAGTAAAGAGTAGCCTTATTTGAAAGACCTCTATAAGAGGCTATTTTCACAAAAAGGGTACTTGCCCTTCTGCATCTATACCTACTGTTTGCATGTCTCTGGACCTCTAAAAGTAAGTGTGTGTGTGTGTGTGTGTGTGTGTGTGTGTGTGTGTGTACAAGCCCCAGCCAGTCTTCCCACTAGGCACAGAAGCAGCTGAACTGTAATTGACATGCCCCCAAGCTGCCTTCCAATCCTCCAACCATAGTTAGGTGTTAATTAAGATTAGTGCCTCCAGCTGTATCCTGCTCCATAGAACTATCTGGAAGGAATCTGCCACTAATCCAGAAACAAGCAGACCCATTACCTTCCTTCCCACTCAGTCCCAGAGAAAGACTAAACTCAGGAATAATGTGTTTTTGAGACTACACATGGGAAAGAAATGCCCCTCCTAAGCTGGGGTGAAGAAGCAACAGGGACTGTCTGAAGTGTCATGGGACAGCAAACCATGCCAATCAGCAATTTTCTTTCGGAAGACAGTTTTTTTGGACTTAAGGCTCTAATCTAGTCTGTTGTGTGGGGCAAAGGCATGGCAACAAGCAGTAGACATGGTAGTAGGAACAGGAAGCTGACTGTTCACATCTGGACTGTAATCATGAAGCAGAGAGGAACTGGAAATGGTGCAAGCTCACAACCTGCCTCCAGGGACATAATTCCTCCAGCAAGGCCACAGCTTCTAAATCTCTCCAAATAGTGCCATAAACTGGTGACTGTATTCAAATATATTTGCCTGTGGAGGGCATCCATTTGAGAGGGTAGTGGAACGTGAATGCAACCATAGTGTTTGGTGCAGAAGTATGATAGTGCCCAAAAGTTAAACTAATAAAAATCAAAGATAAAATACAGCCATATTAGTACTTCTTACTATGCCTTCACGGATTGCCTTGACTACTCACCCAGTTTGCAGATCTCTGGCCAGTGCCCTGAGCTGAAGATCTGAAATCCTGGGCATGACTTCCGGCTCTGCCACTTCTCCAGCTTTTCTCCAGTCTTGGTTTCAGAGGGAAGAGTCGATGGAGAGAGAAGTGAAGCTGACCAGAGGGACAGGCTGATAATAATGAGCCAAGTCCCCCAAAGAAAGGCAACCCTAGCTAGCTATTGATGGTTTAGGAGTCCAGAAGGGTCTACTATTTCAGAAACTTGAGTAAGAGTGGACAGTGCTCAAGGAAGACATTGGCTGGGTGATTAAAAGGGAAGTAGAAAGTCAGAATTAGAGGCAGCTCTACCTTTGAGTGGGGTACATCTGAGCTCAGGTGCTGGCTCTATCCTTCAGCATGCATGCAAGTGTGGCTTGTCACTAACCTACTTTCATAGTCTCCGTTTCCTGTCATGGTGAGTATGCTTTGGAACTGGAGAGACACACCACAGTCAGGCACCCCTAAGAGTCCACATCAGCTTGAAGTCAAGACAAGGGACAGAAGAGGTTGATGGTTCTAAATGAGACCCACCCATGTTTATCACAATCCAGCCCCAAAAGGAGTCTTCCTATATTGTCTCCCAGTACATGAATCCACTTCCCAGGACAGCGAAAACAGCAGCCTCTGCCTTGAGCTCTGAGCTGCAAGGTGCTGGAAGCTCACTCATGTGATGTTCAGGATCCCCAAACCATCGCTGGTGGCCATGAATCCAGCTGTGGTGTATCTGCTCCAGAGCCTAGAACCTACTTGTGTCCCTGCACCCAGATCTCTTATAGGCAGTGAGATACAGAGGGCAAGCTTGCTGGGGCTGGCACCAGCACCTCTGGGCCCAAGCACGTGACACCAGAGAGTAGAGGGTTTTTTGTTTTGTTTTGTTTTTGTTTTTGTTTTTGTTTTCTGTCTTAAACGAATTTGACTGGCAGGTACCAGCTGGATGGTAGTTGGGGTACTGTTTCCACCTGGTGCCACATTCCTGAGGACAGAGAGTTCTCAGCTGTCAAGCCTCTTAGACAGGAGGAGGCCAGATGCAGCGGTTGGTGGGAGAGGGGAGGCAGAGAGTTGGGTTTAGATTTGAGGAACTGCATGTTCCAAGGCTACTAACATACTTGAGAGAACACTTCACTGATCCCACTGTTAACAGGTGAAAGGGCACACTGGCCTTCCTCACAGGCAGTTCTCTGTCCACTGTCTATGCCATACACCCTTGGGCAGGTGACAACATGCCACTGTATCTCATTGAAGAATCAGATGCTTGAGGACATTAGGGTAGTACTAGATGAGTAATAGTACTACATTTGGCTTTCAGATTTCCCCTTACAAGGCTGTAATCGGGGTCAGAAGCTAATCTGTCTGCACCTCAGTTTCTGTTCTGTACAATGAAGACTGTTCTAAGAATAAGTAGCCTATGTGGGGCACTTCCCCTGTGCCAGACACAGCACCATTTGCTTTATGTGAACTGTCTTGTTTATTCGTCTGGAAATTGAGTCTGTTTTGTAGCAAACCCCACTTGACAGGTGGAGTGATGGTGCTAAGGTTCTGCCTCAGGAAATCCATGCAAACAAGGAGATGACAAAAACCACCTATGCTTTGCTGGATGGAGAGTTAGTGCTAGGGTGTCGAGAGCCTGGCATCAGAAGGGTAACTGGGACACAGCAAACCACTAAGCTGCAGCCTTCCCTTAACCCAAGTGTGGTTCAGATTCAGAAAAACCTCTTGTTTCCTCTCATTTGTGGATCTTACATGTTATACTGATACATAATATCCAGTGTGTATACAGAACATGGGAACAGAAGTTGCCCTGTTTGGGGGACTGAACAGGAATAACAAGAGAGTTGGGAGGAAGTGCAGAGGATGAGTACGGTCAAAGCACATGGCATACTCATAGGACAGTATCTTTATGAAACCCTTCACTGTGTGTAATATATATGTGGTATATATGTGTATAACACACACACACACACACACACACACACACAAACATATATATGAGAGAGAGAGAGAGAGAGAGAGAGAGAGAGAGAGAGAGAGAGAGATTGATATTGGCAGTGAGATGGGTAGACAGAGAAGCAGAATTAGCCTGCTGGAGCCACTTTAATGTAATTTATATAAATAGTTTTGCCTATTACTACAGAAGTTTTGCAAATTTCCAATGAGTCTGTTAGCTTGAAGAGAATTTCTACTAATGTCTAGCTGGAGCAATTCACAGAACTGGGTTCCTTGATGTCCCCTGAATGTGACAGAAAGTTGTTGTACAGAGAAAGCCAATGTGAGCAAGTATGATCTGTGCCTTATGAGGTTGGGGACTGCCAGGCGCAAAACAGTCTGGATTGCCTCTCACTACACCCTGACAATGGCTCCAAGAGGACATGCCTTTCATAGGCTCTAGCAAGAAAAGTGGAGTGACTCAGGGTGAGGAAGCAGTGCACTGAGGGATGATGTAATCAAATTGCCATCTTAAAGCAGCCAAATCTTCTAACTTAGGATGTGGAACGGAGACTCTCATTTCCAGCATGATTCCTACTTAGAGAGGGTAAATGCAGCTTTTCTTTTTGGTAAGACACTTTTTCAGCAAGTCTAGAACACAGGTGTAACAGGACCACTTCCCTAAAGTTATATGAGGTGGGAGTTATCATTTCTCAGACATTTCTTACAAGATAATCATTGTTACTTTTACAAACAACATGTATGATATATTAACTGTGGTGACATTTTAATTAACAGAAGAATGTGCTCATATGTGCAATAGCGGCATGATTGTTCTGGCTGTAGCCAAATACTTTCTGGTTGGATCTGAGGCCTACTTCACAAGAGGGATCCCATGCATGGTGCTCTAAGTCTGGCCACAGACCCATGTGTTGGTAGGTAATGGGCTCTTATAAGGGACATTTCTCATATTGGTTAGGTAAATAGACATTATATCAAATGGATTTCTAAATATCTATGTTTATACTCTAGACAAAGGCTACTCTGACCCCTTATCAGAGAGGTTTCTGTTTGCAGTGAATGGTGGTAAATATAGAGACTCGTGGAATCCCAATATTCTAAGAATAACAGGAGCTCATTCTTAGCTAAACAACTAATTTATTAACTAGTCTCTTTAAGACTCATGGAATACTGTGGAAGAGAGGACAAAAAAAAATGTAAGAGCAAGATGGGAAGAAGGTCAGTAAAATCTCATTCTCTGGACACCACACTGCCAATGTCATCATGGGCTCTCAGTTGTGATCACTCACACTGTACAAGACTGGCTAGACCTTTCAACACCCAGTCACACATGGGGAAGGGCTCATGGAACTCCCTATCTACTATTGAGCTATAAGCTACTGGTGGGCTCTGGGTCAGGCAGTGTCCTTAGCTGTATACCCGCTGATATATCCACTAGGCTCCAATGGGCAGGTCTTGACCCTAAGTCCACAGAGATGTCCTCAGTCAAACATAAAAAGACACAAACAAAACAAAATGGCAGGAATGTGAGAACGAGATTAGTAGGGAATGTGTGGAGCAAACAGAGAGAGTGGGAGCTGGGAAAGAGTGGGGATGAGAACAAACAAAATGTATTATATACATGTATAAAATTGTCAATGAATACGTTTAATTAATAAAGAGCAAAAACTGAAACATAAAAGGTCAAAAAATAATGTTACCTATTTTCTATGGCTGTACACAGGACAGGAACAACAGGGTTACATATGCAGCTAGTTACAATTTACATTGAGTTGAGGGCAGGAAAGCTAAGAGGCTTCAAATAATGATGATAATCTTTTCAGAACTGTCTGTTCTTTTTTCTTAGTCCATTTATTGACTGGATTGATGATAGTCTAAGAGGGTGAGATTGCTATTCTTGCTTACCAACTTTACCACATCTAGAATTAACTAAAGCCCAAGCAGCTGGGCACACCTGTGAGGGATTTTTCTTGATTACATAATTTAAGGTAGGAAGATCCACCCTAAATCTGGGCCACACCTTCTGCTGGCAGCTTTTATAAAGGACTTGGGAAAAGGAAGCTTTTGCTTTTTGCCTGCTTGCCCTCATGCTTGCTGGCAAGTCCACTCCCTCACTGGTATTAGAGCCTACTTCTTCAAGATTCTGATAAATACTGAAAGCCAGCTGAGATATTGAGTCTTGTGGACTGAACAACTACTGGATTGTAGCACGAATCTTAAATGGTCTTATTAATAAATCAATCTGAGGCCAGTTATTGGGGTGAATGCTGGAAGATCAAAGAAACACAAACCACAGCAACCTCACCTTACCAGTTCCTCAGCTGATCCTGTTTCCTCAGACTGGAAACCTCTGTGTCCTCATCCAGAATGAATCTTAGCTGAACTGTGCTGCTCAAAGCCTAAATGCTTACCAGCCAAATGCTTCTAGTTTCTGGTCTTCATGCCTTATATATCTTTCTCTTTCTGCCTTCACTCCCTGAGATTAAATGCATGAGTCATCAAGTCTAGCTGTTTCCAATGTGGCCTTGAATTCACAGCGATCCAGAGGGATTTCTGTCTCTGGAATGCTAGGATTAAAGGTGTGTGCTACCACTGCCTATCCTCTATGTTTAATATTGTGGCCGTCCTGTTCTCTGACCCCAGATAAGTTTATTAGTGTGCACAAAATTTCAGGGAACACAATACCACCACACTGGATTCTTGAACTTTCCACTGGGAGAAAGCCATTGTTGTTGGACTAGCCAGGCTGCAGCACGTAAGCCACTCTAATAAATTATATATGTGTGTGTGTGTGTGTGTGTGTGTGTGTGTGTGTGTGTGTGTGTGTGTGTTCTGACCCTAAGGACACACTTCCTAGAAAATTCTTCCACCTCAGTCATGCTAGTCTCTTCTCAATCATTGCTAATTTTTCAGCTGAAGCTAGTGGACATCAATTGTCCCAGTAAAGCAAAGGTTTCACTTTATGTTCTCTTCTCAATTACAGCTGGCTCTTCAGCACCAGCTGACCATAACCTCAGAATATTGCTATGAAATAGTACCCAAATGACCCTGGTAGACTTTTTACTTCCCTCTGCTATTTCATAAGCCAGGCCTCCATCATTTGCATTCCTCTTAACATTAACATTCTTTTTTGTTTTGTTTTGTTTTGTTTTTGAGACAGGGTTTCTCTGTGTAGCTTTGTGCCATTCCTGGAACTTACTTGGTAGCCCAGGCTGGCCTCGAACTCACAGAGATCCTCCTGCCTCTGCCTCCTGAGTGCTGGGATTATAGGAGTGCGCCACCACCGCCCAGCTCCTCTTAACATTCTTATCTTCCAAGCTTCCACAAAAAAATCCACTGCTCTCTGAGCACTTAATGGCTTGTCTAGTCCAAGGTTCAAATGCCACCAAAACATGGTCAGGTCTGTCATAGCAATGTCCCACCCCTGCTACCAATTTCTGTCTTAGTCATGATTCCTGTTGCTGTGATGAAACATCATGACCAAAATCAACTTGGGAAGTAACAGGTTTAATTAATCTTACATCTTGTGGCACATCCTCCAAGGAAGCCAGGAAAGGAACTGGAGTAGGGAACTGAAACAGAGGCCACAGAGAAATGCTGCTTACTGCTTTGCTCATCATGGCTGTCCAGACTACTTCCTTATGCACCCCAGGACCATCTTCCGAGGAATAGAACCATCTACAGTGAGCTGGCTCCTCTCACATCAACCATCAGTCAAGAAAACTCACCACAGGCATGTCCACAGGCCAATCTGGTGTGGGCATTTTCTCGATTGAGGTTCTTTCTTCCAAAAATTACTCCGTCTTGCGTCATATTGACATAAAAACTAGCCATCACACCACAGCTACACAGGCCAGTAGTGTTAAATACATTACATAATTGTGCAGCCCCAACATCCCATATGTATTACCTTGCAAAGCTAAACTTTTAAACCCATTTAACTCACAACCTTCTATTCTCCTCTCCCAAAAGGTGCCATTCCATTTTCTGTCTCTCTGAACTTGACAACTCCATGAGATTCACAAGTGGGACACAGTATCTGACAGTCTATTACTGGCTTATTTCACTTAGCATAATGTTCTCAAGGTCTACCTTGTTGTAGCCTGTGTCCCAATCTCCTTCCTTTCTAAAGATGAATAATGTTCCATTGTATGTCTAGACCACACTTGGTTTACCTATTTATTGTTTGCCAGGCACCTGATTTCCACCACACTGTGCCTACTGTGAAAAATACTGCTATGAAGATGGGGGTACAAAGACACTTTTGAAGTCCTACTTCCAGTTCTTCAAGTATATGCTTAGAAGCAGAATTACTGGATCATATGGCCTTTCTATTTTTAACTTTTTTGAGGGACTGCCATAGTGTTCACCATAGCAACATTACCATTTTATACTCCTACCAAACATGCAAGAAGACTCCAGATTCACCTGACTCTTGTTAACACTTGTTATTTCATCTTAGTTTTTACTGTAGCCATTCTATTGGATGAGATGTTGTATTTCTTTGGGGTTTTGACTGGTGCTTCTTTTATAGTTAGAAGTCCTGAGCATTTTTCATGTACCTGTTGACCATTTGTGTGTCTTCTGTGGGGAGATTTCTGTCCAAGGCCTCTACCCACTTTTGATCCAGTTATTTTTGTCATTGAGTACTTTATATAGTATTTATATATCTTTATCAAATATGTAGTTTGTTAATGCTCTCTCCCAGCCTGTGGGTTGCCTTTGTGTACATTGTTGATTTTGTCTTTTGGTGCATACTGCCTTGTTACTTGCTATGTTGACTGACCCAACATGAAGTTGATAATTTATAGTATTCTCTCCAGCTCTGTGACTGTGATTGATTCTCACTCCAATAGCAACAATGAGCTAAAGCTTCCTTGGTAACATACCAACTCCCTATTGTATTTCACTCTTGACTTTTCTTTCCATGGCTTCCTTTAAGGCTCATGCAGTACTTCTTTGCCTTTAAAAATGAAATTATAGCCAAAAATTTATACCATTCCATCAATTCTGAGATACTAGGAAAGATGTAATTTCCATTTTCTAAAGGACAAGTTACAGCAAATAAGATAAATACCAATAGCTACATTGTTTAGAAAGTCAGACTAAAGCCCTTGGCTGTGGATCTTTGCTGCACGTGAATATTTAGTGCTATGGAAAGTCTATGATCTCACTTACTTGCAAGTCAGTAATTAGCCTGCCACAGTTTCATGCACGCCAAGACTTAAGACCCTTTTGAGTCAAAGACAAAGGACTTGAACAGAAACTGCAGCAGCCAGTGTTGCCAGTATTTTGAACTGATTCTTCCAGCCCCGGCACTGCAGGAAGATAGGAAGAGGGCCATATGATGACCACACAGGCAACTGCTTCTATCATTTAATCTAGAGCTCATACCTTTTCAGTTCTGTGTAGTAAGCATACCTGAACTATGCTCTAGAGGGAGACACCAAATCTTCCAAGGCTGATAACATATAATAGAGTTGGTAGTGTCTCCCTTGAAGACATGCAGAAACAGCAGAGATTCTTGGAATAACTTCCCACAAAGGAGCAGTGTCTTTCATCTTATTCCAGAGAGTATCCTGGATACTGGGAACTCCCCCGACCCCAATAGTACACACTTTCCTTAAAAATAGATGGTGATAAATTAAATAAGCTTTCCTTCTTACCCCTATATCTCAACAGGACAGAAACTTGTCTTATCAGAATATAAATTAATGAAGATAATAATATATTCAGAGTTCATACATCTAGAGACATTTTCCATATCTATGTTTCCTGTGCTAGTTTGGAAGACATCAAGGAACCTCTGCAGAGGTGTTGTAATGAAGAGACTCCATCTATTTGAAGAGTAATAAAGTACAAATGTCTGGTTTTCAGAATAGTAATATTGAAAGGGGTGCACAAATAGCCAAAGTTTATTCTGAGGCATATATGGGTGGCCTAACTCTACAGAAGAGAAAGAAGTTTGGCATGCTCACATGCCAGCAGTTGGCGAGCTGAGGCAAGCTTTTGTGTCTTATCATTGCTGTTTCATGAGCTTCCTTATTTTGGAGCTGAATTCTCCAATAAGAACATAAATAAAAAAAAATACCATTATTCAAATAAACTAAAATTGAAGAAATCAGCTCTACAGTGACACCAACCACTTGACAATCATTGAGAAGCTGGAATTGGATACTGCAGACAGACTGTTTCCATCATCACAAAATGTTCTATAAAATAGAACTATTCTGTAGTATGCCCTTGCTAGTTGAAGATTAAGAACTTCTGGCTGAAACATTGCGTTCTGGAGAAAGGCTCCTAAAGAGTCAGGAAGTAAACAACTTCCAAGTCTCAAAAAGTTCCCAAAATTGAACAGATTCATAAGCTTCCTCACTCAGCAAAGTAATTAGCAAGGAATGCTGAGACTAGCAGTCTGCAACCCTGCAATCAAGTCACAGAGAGCTAAAAGGTCCCAGAGTTCATGAGTTGTCATCCAGGATTGGGTGGGTTTTCAGGAATGCAGCTGCCATCCATGCTCTGATAAGTCACCCTTCTACCACATTCCCCATTAACTCACTGGTTTACCAAATTGGACTTTAGTGTTATTATTAGTTCAGTCTGTCATCATTTTCCCATTTTGGGTGAGTAGACATTTGCTCATGTCTCTCCAGGTATAGTGTCACATAACTAGATGGACCCTATAGCTGGTGTTCAATATGTCAAACTGAAGTGCAAGGAAGGCAGGCACATAGGTACCACCATGGTGACATAGAAAAGGATACAGGTGAAGACATGTGTATAAATGTGAATATAAATCTAGTCTGTGCATGCACTCAACTCCTGTAAAGTAGAAAAAGGTGCCATTAGTCAACATTAGCAGATATGCACTGCATATCTGAGTGGGCGGTTAGTTCTCTAATTATTTTTGGCTTATCCACTCTGGTTGAAATTTCTCTGGCTACAGGAGTCTCACTGGTGATTTTGTTGTAAAATATAAATCTGTAATTACCACATTAGCTCACAGAAGAATTAGACAGGGTATGTGCTTTGTAAATGTCATCTGATATTTACATGTGGCATTTAAATTCCTCCCAGTGTTAGTGCACTACTGAGGTCTTTGTGTCCTCTCTGAGCCATTTTCTCAGTTAGTTCTGATTCTGCTTGCAGTGGCATTTCAGAAGTTAGTGGAAAAGTTAGATTTCCTGTGTCTTACAGTTCCATTGTTCCTCAGTAACATGATACAGAAATGAAAATCTAAGAACTATGTGAATGATTTTCATCTTTAGCCAACTGTTTCTGTATCTTAATTAAAGAAGAAAAATAGAACAACAGTCTCCCCAAACCCTCATCTTCAGAGTTCAGAGGAGGGGGAGGAAATCAGATGAGTTCAGGCAGACATAATGAACGCACATAAGCTGCTTTAACGCCGTAATTGAGCGTGTTCTTGTGCGGTCTTCTAGAAACTTCACAGTTTGTTCCTTACAGGTCTTTTTGGTGCTGTGATGGGTGACTAATCTCCCCAGACCCAGGATTAGAAGCATGCATGGTATATGTGCTTTCTCTTATTGGTGGACTCATACTAAATTTTTTATACCATCCCTTCTGGCTCTTTGTACCTCTGTTGGTATTTTAAGTCATCAAGTGTTCTTCATTTTCATCCCTGTCTCAGGCATTTGTTCTCATGAGTGGAAAAGACTGCGGATGCTGAAAACCTTATTTGACTCTAAGATCTGTAATTATGTGCATGCTTGGTATTGCTTGTTTGCTTTTGCTGTTCAGACAGGAGCTTGTGGGTCCAGATTCTCTGGTCAACATAAGCCCCTCCTTTGTAAAAATTCTCTAGCAGGTAGTGAGTCTTGGACACCTACACATGTACTTACCTTCAGCTTCCCATGTGATTAAGTTCATGTAGTAAGGCAGGATACATTATAGTTTTATAACTTGCTTTGGATTCTCTTAAAGTTTGTCATAATTTAAAATTTTAATTTGTAATTAAAAACAGATGCACTAAAAGGTTTTAACTTCCCGAAGATAAATATTCATAATATCCCCACCCTGGGCTCCCACAAGGTTAAGACTGTCAGCACAGGAATTTGATACTGTCTTCATGCATAATCACAAGATGTTATACATGTTATATATCAAATTTATTCTGTAATTTGATCTTTTACTCATGACACAATATGTGATATATTTATTCATGACACATATCCCACAATATCCCAATAAGTTGTGTACTGTTCAAAGACTTTATCTGTACTGGTTACATTAAAGTCCAGTGCCTACAAATCCCATAATTCATTGTAGTGGCCCTACCATTGAATATTTTTGTTGTTTTTAATGCAACAAGAAAAAAAAAACAAATCAACAATCTTTGCATTTTCTTTTCCTAGTACATATTTGCTTTTAAATCAATAGAGACATTTCTGAAAATTATCATAAAAGAAAAAAAAATAATCATTGTTTTTACCCTTTCATAATAATTTGCTGTAACTTTGTTCACTTAAAGCAGTAATTAGCAAGCTATTTCCCATGGAGTCATTATTTTCCCAGCATCCAACTCTTCAACACCTTACCTGCTTCTGGTGCATTTTCACTCGACTCTCTCTTGCTGTCCACATTGTCTTCCTAAGAGCCTGAGCCTCAGGAGCTTGGGAAGAAGGTGTGATAAATTAATTGTGACTTCACGTTCTCCTGTCTAAGGTTGTTTGCTTTGTAACAGGGTTCAAAACCTTCTAAAGGCAAGATGATAGAAGAAATATACCATTAGTCAGAAGGCTTGAGAGAAACAAAGCATAACGTTCCTTATATATTCTTAAGTTGGGATTTGGGGGGGAGTGATATGGGATAGTGCTCTCAAGTCAGCTTACAAACATGGTTGATATCCCTCAAGTCCTTCATTTCAGTGAACTGACAAACTAGGGAGTAAGTGACAGAGATCATTGCTGCCATGCTGACGCTAAAATCATAGCACAGGCCAATTCACTGATCAACCAAGTGGATCCAGGTTAATTGCCAACTTTATTTCCTTTGGCTGGCAGTCTGTAATTTTGCTACAGATAATGTACAGGAGATGCCTATGAACAGTGCCAGTAATGGCTCCTTTGTGTACAGTAGAAATCATGGGCTTGTCAGTCAGGAAATTTTGCACCCAATCAAAAGTAAGAAAATGAGAAGTGGTGGTAGACAAGGAAAATTCTACTCTCACTATGCAAAAAGTGTGAATAAGACGTGAGTCTGCTGATGCTGTAGGAAGGGAAACAACTACTTAAGTGAGTTGTCACTACAGACTCAATAAGAGAATAATACACATAGTAATACAGAATCACAATAACTAACAGTCAACCTGAGAGGGTCAGGGAAACACTTCCCCAAGAGAAGTGTTTTAAAGCATGCTTTATTAGCTGCTGTTCTATTGCTGTGAAGAGACACCATGACCAAGGCAACTCTTAGAGAACAAAAAATTTAACTGGGGACTTGCTTACAGTTTTAGAGGGTTAGTCCATAATGATGGCAGGAAGTAGACCGACATGGCACTGAAGCAGTAACTAAGAACTTTACATCCTAATCAGAGAATAGAGAGAGACACACACAGATGCACACACACAGACACACAGACACATAGACACACACACACACACACACACAGAGAGAGAGAGAGAGAGAGAGAGAGAGAGAGAGAGAGAGAGAGCGCTATGGGCCTGTTATGGGCTTTTGAAACCTTAAAGCATATCCAAGTGGCACATCTCCTCCAATAAGGCCACACCTCCCAATCCTTCCCAAACAGTTCCATTAACCAAGCATTCAAACATATGAGCCTATGGGGGCCATTCTCATTTAAACTACCACATACTGTACAAAAAGGTATCCTGGTTAGGGTTTTTATTGCTGTGATGAAATACCATGACCAAAGCAACTTGGGGGAGGAAAAGGTTTATCTAGTTTATGCTTCAAAATCACTGTTCATCGCTGAAGGAAGTCAGGACAGGAACTCAAACAGGGCATGAACCTGGAGGCAGAAACTGATGCAGAGGCCATGGAGAAGTGCTGCTTATGTCTTGCTTTCCATGTCTTATTCAGCCTGCTTTCTAAGGGAACCCAGGACCAGTAGTAGCCTAGGGATGGCATCACCCACAGTGCACTGCGCCCTCCCCCATCAATCACTAATTAAGAAAATGCCTTATAGCTGGGTTTTATGGGAGGGGATTTTTCTCAATTGAGTTTTCCTCCTGTGTCAAGTTGACATAAAACTAGTTAGGACAGGACATATCACATCTAAGTAACCCCACCACTGAGATCTTAGAATGCCTAGTATCAGGCACAGAGTGGCAGTGTATGAAATTAGAGAGGTAGAGTTGGGCAAGTAACAGTGGCAAGGAGCCTTGCTTCATAGGCACAGAATACTTGCTTTGTGTGTGTATGTGTGAGTATGAGGCCTTGGGCTTAAACTTTAGAACTGGAAGAGAGGAATGAAAAAGAGGGAAGAACAAGAGAATTGAGCAAAATACAAAGGGATTCTTTTTCTAAAAAGAGGGGGAGAGAGAAGTGGGATGGAGGCAGGTAGAAAGGAAAAAAGGGAAGAAGGAGAAGAAGGAAGTAATGAAGGAAGGTGCAGTGAGAATCCTAATTGGTATTAATAATAAAAACCCAGAGCCAGATAGTGGGGTAAATGCTGCAAGATCAGAGAGACAAAGAAGCAAGCCATGGCCAGCTCTTAACTCACCAACTCCTTGGCCTGAAAGGGGTGAGCACCTCTCTCTTCCCGCCTTATATTCCTCTCTCTGCTCAGCCTTATCTCTTCCTGTCTCCACCTTCCTCATGCTGGAATTAAAGGCATAAGCTTCCACTATCTGGCTCTGTTTCTCTTTTAGACTGGATCAATCTCATATAGCCCAGGGTGGTCTTGAACTTCTGGTCTTCCTGCTTCCTCCTCCCAAGTGCTGGGGTTAAAGGTCTGTGCACCACTGCCTGGCCTCTATGGTTAACTAGTGGCTAGCTCTGCACTTTGATCTCCCGGCAAGCTTTATTTGTTAGAGCACAAAATATCACCACAGGAAGGAAGGAAGGAAGGAAGGAAGGAAGGAAGGAAGGAAGGAAGGAAAGAAGGAAGGAGGGAGGGAGGGAGGGAGGGAGGCAGGCAAGCTAGGAACTGCACAGGTGGGCCTGGAGACAATATAGAGGTGCTGTGTATAAATTATATGAACAAACCAGAGTTGTATTGTCTAGGTCAGTGTTTGACAGTCTTAGCTGCACATTTGTACTGCTTAAGGTGATTTTTAGTTGCATAGATCCTAAAATCTGGTTTATGTGGGTCTATATGTAATTGTTAGTTTACCTTGAGTTGCTGCATGCTGAGGACAGCTGCAGTACCTGAGGCAGAGATAGCTCATTAGTGGTTGTAGACTTGGGTCCAGTGCTTTGCAGAGCTCTGTGAGCCTCCTGATTCCGTGGACACAGTTGATTAGCCTAAGTGGACAGGAAGTTTTAAGTATCAACCTACCAAGATAGCAGCTTTGCAGCTTCGGTAAGTTACTTCTCATTCAGCCTCAGTCTGCTGTTTTAAAATAGGAGTCAATGAGATGATGAACAAGAATTCCATAAAATCTTACAAGGCTGTGGCTTTAAGTTGCATTATTTTCACCATTAATTGATGCATTTGTGTCTTGTATTCTTTGTTCATGATTAAAAAGAGAACACCAGACAAGGAGTAAGTGGTGTTTTTCATCATCTAAGCACTTGAAGCCATTCCCTACACTTGAATATTTGTAACATGAAAGTTGGACAAGTCAGTGGTTTGAGATCTCTGCTCAATGGAACTTCAAATCTTCTACTAAGATATCTTGGGTACTGCCAAGGGATGGAGGAATGAGGATGAAGAGGCCATTGCAGTCCTTCAGCTGTCTTACTGTTTTCATCAATTCAGGTTATAATCAAGTATCACACACAATTCTGGAAACTGGAAGGGATTACTGGAAGCCAGAGGTCCAATCTCAGGATGTCAGCATGGCGAGTTCTGTCAAAGCCTTTTTCTCCCTACTTGCATATGGTGACTTTCTCAATGAATCATCAAGGTATGGAAAGACAGCAAACACTATGGGAACCATTTCTCATCCCAGTCATTAAGGCTCACCTTCACCTTCATGACTTAAAAACAAATTCCCACCTTCCAAAGTGATCACATGTAGGGTAGTGTGACAACATAAGAATCAGAGAAGAGTGTACAAGTGTTGTGGAATATTGGCTGAAAATGTGTTATATTTGTTTATGCTGTGGAACATTTGTTTAATGATGCAAAGATATGTTGCATTCTTTTATGTTGCATTTGTTTAACTCTGTGAAGCTGTGTTACTTTGCCTGCCTAAAACACCTGATTGGTCTAATAAAGAGCTGAACAGCCAATAGGTAGGCAGGAGAAAGAATAGGCGGGACTGGCAGGCAGAGAGAATAAATAAGAGGAGAGATCTGGGAAGGGAGGAGCAAGAGAAGAAGGAGGAAGATATCAAGTGCTAGCCACCCAGGTACACAGCAAGCCACAGAGTAAGAAGTAAAGAAAGGTATGCAGAGTAGAGAAAGATAAAAAGTCTAGAGGCAAAAGATAAATGGGATAATTTAAGTTAAGAAAAGCTGGCAAGAAATTATCCAAGCTAAGGCCAGGCATTCATAAGAAAGAATAAGTTTTCAATTATTTATTTGGGAGCTGGGTGGCACCCCCCCCCCAAAAAAAAGAGCAAAGAGCCAAAAGAGTGAAAAACAACCAACTACATACAAGCATTCACCCCACTGAATTTACATGCTAGACTTGTGTGTGTGTGTGTGTGTGTGTGTGTTTGTGTGTGTGTGTGTGTGTGTGTGTTTGTTGGGGGGAACATACCATGTATTATGTATGTGTAGAGGCCAGAAGAGAGAAACAGTTATGTGTAGAAGCCAGTGGAAGATGCCACCCATGCATTCAGTTACACCTGACTTTTTACATAGGATTGGGGATTTGATCTTAGGTGCGTTCTCATGCAAGCATCTGAGTGAGATAATCCAGATCCAGGAAGATAAACATGATATATACTTACTCATAAGTGGATATTAGCTATACAATAAAGGATAATCATTCTATAACCCACAGGCCCAGAGAGGCTAGGTAACAAAGAGGGCCCACAGGAGTCTCTGGGAAGGGGAAATAAGAGATCTCCGGGTGGACTGGGGATGGGGGATGGGAACATAAGGGATTGGGTTGGGGGTGGATAGAGGAGAGAATACTGAAAGAAGTGACTGGAAAGGGTGGTCTTTTCATGGTCAGGTTGAAACCTGATGCAAGGGAAACTCCCACAAATATACAAGGATGACCCCAGCTAAGACTCCTATCAATAGGGGACACGTAGCCTGAACTGACCATCTCCTGTGATCAAATTGGTGACTACCCCAATTGTCATCAGAGAGCCTTTATCCAGTAACTGGTGGAAACAGATGGAGAGAATCACAGCCAAACATTTGGCTGAGCTAAAGAGAGGAAGGAAGGATTGTAGGAGACAAAGGGATCAATGACATCACAAAAAATAAAAAGAAAACCACAGTTCCTATGAACTCACAGAATTTGAACCAACAACCAGGGAGCCTGCATAGGACTGACGTAGGCCCTCTACATCTATGTGACAGTTGTGTAGCACAATGTACTTGCAGCACTCCTAACAGTGGGAGCAGGGGCTGCCCCTAACACTGTCTGGCTCTTGAGAGCCTATTCTTCAGCCTTAATACAAGGGAAGGTGCTTTGTCTTACTGCAACTTAATATGCCACGCTTTGTTGATAGCCATGGGAGGCTTACCCCTTTCTGAACAGAAGCAGAGGAGGAGTGGATTGAAGGGGGTTCAGTGGAGGGGGAGCAGAGGGGAAGAGAAGAGGAGGGAAAACTGTGGTTGGATATAAAATAAATTGTTTAAATAAATTAAAAAAACTTTGACCTTCAAATAAGTGTAGCAGCCTAGTAGTTTTCTTGGTATGCCATTTATTATTACTAATTATTACCACCAGGCCAGTAGTGCAGGCCTATATTTAGGGGGCAAAGGCAGGAAGACCAGATAGGGGCTACAGAGTAAGTTCTGGACCAGCCTGAGCAACTTACTGGGACCCTCTCTTCAAAGAGACAAAGGATTGGGGATGTAGCTCAGTGGTAAAGTGCTTGTCTAACATGTGTGATGTCCTGGGTTCAATTCCTGGCACTAAAACAAATAAACTCCAATAGCCTGTGATTAATATCTTTAATTCTGTTCAAAGTGAAGATTGACAAAGAGTGATCAACCCCCCCCATGTGTGGTCATGCCCACTTTCAGTTCCAGCACTGGCCCCGAGGCAGGGGGACCACAAGTGTGACAGCAGCCTGGCCAATAGGGCTACATGAGAGAAGGTGGAGAGGCAGAGGGAGATGGGGAGAGAGGGAGGGAGGAAGGGGGAGGGCAGAGAGGCAGGCGAGGGGGTAGAGAGTCGCAGGGGTGGATGACACACACAACTGGACACAGGAAGTTGAAGCTGGGTGGGTAGGGAAATGAGAATGATCTGGGATGAGTGGGGGTAAGGGACTGCATATGACCAAAATATGTTATATGAAATTCTCAAGTAAAAACATGTTTTTAAAAAGCCTAAAAAAACCCTTTTACCCATTGGACCATCCTCCCAAGACCCTCTGGAATCTGTTATTGGCTGTACCCAGATACTGTGATGTACCCACATACCCACATTTGCATTCTTTCACAAATGGAATCTTTTCTTTCTGCTGTAGGTGGAAATATGACATGTGAGAACGGAAAACATGTACCAACAGTGATGGCTATTCCTGTCATGACCTAGTTTCTGCATTTGAGTTTCTTCCAACAGAATCTGGACAGGTAACCCTTTTTGGAATAGACATATGACAGAGGATACAGGCCCAGAGGCACACACTCATTGTCCTCTTAGAAACAAAGCTGCCTCCTTTATACCCAGTGGAGTTTGAGCACGGGGCACATCCTCAACTTCCATCTCTGTGCAGAGGGAGGTGTGCTACAGGGAAGTCAAGTCTCAAAGTTGAACTGTTTCCTGTGACACCAACAGTTCAAAATAACACAATGGTATTTTAAAAGTTTCATTAAAATAGACAGGAAGGCACTTCCTTGACCTGATAACTAGAACTACGTTAGGATAAAACAATTATAACAAAGTCATGGCGAGATCAGGATGGTTGATCTAAGCACTTCCACCCAATTGTGTAGTTAGAATATGCTCTTGCTGGTGTGATAAGCAAGGAAAAGTCCCCAAGGAAGGACTTGTACCAGAATAGATAAAGAACACTTAAAACTCAATAATGGAAACACAATCTCATTTGAATTGACAAAATATTTTAGCAGATACTCCATCAAAGAAATCATATTACCTGAAAATATACTCATTATGATTAGTTATTAAAGAGATAAAAATAAAAGCCACAGTGAAAAATGTTGGTGGCCAGAAATCTCACTGGCTGCAGATGGAAATGCAAAATGTTGGAACCACTTGGGTAGATGGTCCTGCAATTTCCTAGGAAGTTAAATGTGAGTTTAACATGGGCTCTGCCCTTTCACCTGCTTCTAGGTCTCTCTCATTACCTTTCCTCTATGGCTCAAGCCACATTCAAGAAGAAAATGGAAATCCTAATGCTGATGCTTATAGTGTCCTCTAGATGGACTGTCCTATCTGCTACTCATTGTCATTTTTTTCTATGACAAAGTAGATGGGCAAATGAGGGGAGAAATGGTGCATACTGGGAGCTGTGTGGGCCTTTCTACTGATTCCTCAGTGTTTTATCTATACCACTGAAGCCAGGCCAATGACCTTCAGGAGGACTTAGGGATCCAGAGTCCATCTGCCACTGCAATTACCTTTTAGAACTTGTATAGTTATGTAAACCTGTAACATTCTAAAAGTTGAAAATGATCTGGGCTTGATAATCCAGAAAGCTTTAAAATACTTCCCAGAATCTTTCTCAGATGAGTTCCAACAGTGCTCTCTGAAATGATATGACTTGAGAAAAATGTGAATAGTTTTGCTAGTGTTAATCTTTATTTTGCAAATAACTTACAGAAGTAAACAAATAACCCTAGAATACATTCTAGGCTGTGCCCAGCACCTCAGATATAGCATATTTTTAAACTTGCAATATCAGTACCTACTTATTGCAGTGGAAATGTCCAGGGTCACACTGTCAATAAGGAGCTATGCACTGACTGTTACAACCAGTGTTTGCCAATCTTGACTTGAACTTGAGTCCTGGGTTTGGATTCTGCTCCATTCCACTGCTAACATGCACATTTGCCTGCAGAAAGACAACAATTCTCTTCATGTATTGTTCTAACAAGCTACACAGAGAAAAAGAGGCAGACACACAGGCTGAGACTGGGGAGGTGGCTTGGTTGCTAACGCACCAGGACCCAAGTTCAATGCCCAGAACCTGTGTTACAAAAGCAGAGCTTGGTGGCATGTACCTGTAACCCCAGTGCTGGGGAGGCAGAGGCAAATGGATCTGGGGCTCCCAGTCAAGACCCAGGTCCTAATGAAAGACCTTGTCAGAAACAAACAAAGAAACAAAAAACCCAATCAAGACAAATGCCTTCCTGAGGAACAGCACAGAGGTCCTTTGCCCACCCCTCTTCACACATACCAGAATGATACATGACAGAGGTGATAACAATGAAACATATTTGCATTTCTGGGACCATCTTCTATAAAAATTCCAAAAAGAATTTTAATAGGTTTGATACTTCATTTATAAGCATAGCTCAGATGTCACCCAACCACCTGGCTTTTAAGAATGATATAAAATGTACTTAACCCTTCTATCAACTCAGGAAATGACACAGCAACTCCCTTCTCTTTCTTTGTCTTTTCTTATTTCCTTTTCCTTTTCTTTCTTAGCACTTCCCACTTCCTAAGAAGCTGCCATCAAAGTGTCCTCATGGACAATGGTGACTCTCATCCCTGCTGTTCAACACTCTCACTTCTATTTCATCTCCTTCTTACACAGGCCAAAGGCAAAGCTTTTCCCTGACTTCCCAAAGATAAAGCGACTGTTTGCATGTGTGATTCTCTACAGTTTTAGGCCCCTTGAAAGAGGAGTGTGACCGTGCACAGCGGCACAGGAAATGCCCTCAAAGCCCTGTATGGAGATTCTTTTACCTGAGCTCATTCCTCGGACCTGCTGGCCAGGGATTAGTCACCAGAATGCCCCTGTGTCTCCAGCTTCTGCCTCTTTGACCAGTGCCTCCCCAGTTCTTTTTTTCTCTTCAGTGGAGCCCCAGTTTTGTGATGATTCATGTTGAATAGTTAGCTAATGTGTCCTACACTTCTTTCCCATTTACAGTCTGTGCTCCTCATCTTCCCTGATTGAAGCACTTGCCTTATCTAAGCATTTGTCTCTCTAAGAGGGAATCAAGTTTCTCACATTAACATAGACTCTTTAAAAGCCCTATTTCATATTTGATATAATACAAAATAATATTTCATATTATTAAGACCCTCCTGATTTGCTAATATTAACAGAAACCAGGAATTAAGCATATGCAATGTCCCAGGAAGCCAATGTCAGTATCTCAGGCAATTCATTTACAAAAATAAAATTTAATTGAAAGAAGCAGTGATTATTGAAATGATATTAAAATTATGGGGAGGACTTTTTCTGATCTTAAAAAAAAAAACCCACAAGGTCTTTAGTAAAATCACTGCCTTTCATTGCTAGGAAGAAGCAGCAGGGATAAAGGGTTAGAAGAAGCAAGATAACTGTTGGTGCTCCCCGATGGGATCACAATATATCCACAGATTAGTTTGTCACATGCTGAGCACTGAGAAAATAACAGGCTGCAAAGGCAAGCCCACTCTGCCTGCACAGTCACAAGAAAGAAAAGAAAGCCACCATAGGGGGAAAGCAAGCTAGCAAAGCCATTGAGATAAAAGATCCTTGTAGCTAGAAGCGCTATGAAGCTGTCCACTTTGGCTTTTGCAACTCACTGCTGGTTTAAACCCAATTCAACTAGCTCTAAGTTTTCAACCACATGAAGTCAATCTTGTCTGTCTCAAAAAAACAGGCAGATTTTGCTGAAGGTGACATCTGGCCCACACACACATGCATGCACACACATGCAGATGCACACACCCCAAAACACAAGCACATACATACCAGGAAAAAAAAAGGCATAGAATATAAGTGGTACATCTTAGAAGTATTGTCAGAATGGATACAAAGTCCTGACTGAAGAGGGTATAGAGTTTGTAGAAAAGGATTTAAGAATGAAGTGAATTATTATGTGTGTGTGTGTGTGTGTGTGTGTGTGTGTGTGTGTGTGTGTTATTTAATTTAAACAAACAGTCTTGTGATAGGATTAATTCAATTTTCTAATTGAGTGTCCAGAATAAATTTTAACAGTGCATTCATTTTAATATACTTATTTTCAGATCATGTTACTTAGTAACCAAAACCCAACTAGTCATAGAATATAAGAAAACACATGATATCCTAAAGAACTCTGACATATCCATTCCTACAAAGAATACATTCATCACATCCCACAAACCTTAGCCCATTCCCCCTTCTCCCTTAGCTGAAAGAGCTCAGCTGCTTGAGCACTTTGACTTAGAATCTGGCCAGGGAATGCTCCCCAGCAACTATTCTGGGTACTGGTGCTCCATTTACTCTTGCATTTTCAACTGATGTACTAATATTTAAACAGTTTAGTTTTCCAAATAATGTTTTCAGTTTCTAAACAAACACTCTGTATTTATACCCATCATGCTTAATTTAGGCCCCACAATGCTTTGCAATATATTCTGAAGAACACTTGGATCTACCTTTCATTGTTTTGATAGTGTATTCTTTTTCCTAATAAATTCCAGGGCACCCTTGGTTTGTATCTCCACTCCAAACTGTCAAATTGAAAAGCATCTATTTGATGGGTCATTGTCCTTATTTTGTGTGACATATTTTTAATTGTCTCTGTTGATTTATTCTTCCTTCCTACTGCACATGACCAGCAGAATGTTTAGTGCATGACCTTCCTACTTTGCCTTCAAGGACATGTGGTATGTTATTTGAAAATATAGTTCTAAAATCCTGATGGTGGCATTGTCACGAACTTTATACATGAAAAGGTATAAATTATCTAGGAAATGGGTCCTTGCTTCTAAAAAGAAAAGTTGAAAATAATACTTAAATTATACAGTGAAATAAACTTTTTAAAAGCCTGACTGAGAAAGAAATGAGAAAAAATAGAAATGTGACCAACAAGGTTTTCCATCATGAGCTCAGAAATAAACTTGGGCAAATTTGCTGAAGTAAGGAAAACTTTAGGCACTAAAGAGTCCTCCAGATGGACTGTCCCATCTGCCACTCACCATAATTCCCATTCTGGATCTGAAAAAGAATTGGAAATTCTGTGTTGATTATTAAACATTGTAAAAATTGTCAGTTGGCTACAGAGGGCAGGGGATGAGGTCAATGGCTGGGCATTTGTCTTACATGAACAAGACCCTGGGTTGGCTCCTCAGCATAGATTTAAAAAAAAAAAAGTTAGGAAGCTGGGTGGCGGTGGTCCATGCCTTTAATACCAGCACTTGGGAGGCAGAGCCAGGTCTGTGAGTTTGAGGCCAGCCTGGTCTACAGAGCAAGATCCAGAACAGGCACCAAAACTACATAGAGAAACCTTGTCTCAAAAAACAAAACAAAACAAAACAAAACAAAAACAAACAAAAAAGTTAAGAAGCCCTAACTATCCTAAAGACTGTAATGAGGTCTGTATAAGATTCTTTCAGAACCAGATGTCTTTTAGAAGTCAGTAGTAGCCCATTATCCTCAAGAGCTGCATTCTAAGACCCAAGATTCAACACAGCACTGAAACCTATGAGCTGGCCTTCAGTCTCCAAGACTGAACAAGGTACAAATAGAAAATGTTCAAGGGTGGGGGCCAGTGAGATGGTAAAGGTGCTTGCCACCAAATCTGATGACTTGAGTTTAGTCCTTAACTGAGGTAGTGGAAGGACAGAACCAACTCTTGCAAGTAGTCATTTGAGCTTCACATGTGCACTGTGGCATGTGTATACACACACACACACACACACACACACACACACACACACACACACACCCCAAACAAACAGAATATGAGCAGATATTTTTCTTGACATTCCTTCCTAAACAGTGCAATAAAGCAAACATGTTCTCATTGTTTCTTTGTGTTTGGGGAATAGAAATCACCAAGGATAGCTTGAGTTTCACATGTTGTATATGCAGTCACTCTGACATTTTTACAGAAGAAACTTGGGGGTCTGGATTTTGTCACTCTTCATGTCCTGGACTCAAAGCTGTGCTGCTGAGATGGTAACACACACTTTTTTCTTCTACATGCATGTACATGTGGTAAAGGTTAACTTACAAAGCTGATGCACTACAGGAAGACAGTAACTCATAACAAAATTGAAGTACTGTGACAATACTCTGTAGTAAAAGTGTATGAGCCAAGCCCTGTTGCATATGTCTATAATGCCAGTACAGGGCAGTCTGAGGCAGGAGAAACACAGTTTGACTCTATTCTAGGTTTCATTGAGAGACTATTTCTAAAACCAAAACTACTGAATGAATGTGGTCAAAATGCATTACATATATTTTTTTACAACAAAAATGTATTTCTTTAATGTACATTGGGGTTTTGCCTACATGTATCTCTGTATAAGGGAGTCAGATCTACTGGAACTGGAGTTATAACTGTGTGTAGGTGGATTTTTTTGTCCTGCCAGCTGCTCCCCAAATAACCACACAGAAACTTAATATTAATTATAAATGCTCGGTTGATAGCTTAGGCTTGTTGTTTAGCTGCTCTTAGAACTTAAATGAACACATTTCTATTCATCTATATGTTGCCCTGTGGGGGTCCTTGAACCTAAGTCTCTGTTCAGGGCACCATCTGTTGGAGGCCAGCTCCCACCTTTTCCAGGATTCCTATGCAGAGGAGAGAGGGATAAGAAATATTAGGTAGAAAGAGAGCTAGATGAGGAGAAGAAAGACAGGATAGCTTCAGGAGGACTTGGATCAAAATTCACCAGCCCAGAACTTTGTTCAAAAGGGCTTTTTATAGCAATGACAAGGGGCAAGCAAAAGACCTCCCCCTTGCTAGATACAGCCAAGTGTAGACCCTTCCAAACACCTGCTAAACACATCATGGTCATATCATTCCCCTATGCAGCCCTGCTGGGTAAAGAAAACTCAGATTCTCTGATCCTGAGTAATTTGGGCCTCCACAAATTCCCCCTTCTTAATAATATAAATCTCAGCTGGGTGGTGGCAGATGCCTTTAAGCCCAGCACTTGGGAGGCAGAGCCAGGTGAAACTCTGTGAGTTTCAGGCCAGTCTGTTCTACAAAGTGAGTTCCAGGACAGGCTCTAAAGCTACACAGAGAAACCCTGTATCAAAAAACCAATAATAATAATAATAATAATAATAATAATAATAATAATAATATAAATCTCGTGAGGGTACAGAATTTAATTCTATGCAGCTCTGAATCCACTAAGAGAATGCAAGTAGCTGGAATAATTATATCAATACATTTGATCCTCAGGGAATGCATTGCATTTAAGATCACAATTAACCATAGGTAGTCAAAAGCAGAAAATGAAAGGGTGCTTGTGAACTACTGAAAAAAATCAATTCTGCATTCGAGAAATGTGCCTGTTCAAGTTTCTAGAAAATGAGCATGCATCTTCCTTTTGTATTTTATTGTGTATTATTTTATTACACACTGAAATATCCACCCCTGTGCAGTTTGGTGTGTGTGTGTGTGTGTGTGTGTGTGTGTGTGTGTGTGTGCATGTGCATGCATATGCACATGTGTGTTTCTGTGGATTTGTGCTATTGTATAACAGTTTCCTCTAAGACTGAAATAGTCCATCCTGCAGGGAAGTGTCTTAAGCCGGAATGTAAACAACTCAAAATAGCTCCAGAAAGTCCTGAAACTGACCAGATTCACTAGACCCCTCTGTCCCAAGAGTAAGCAAGAAGGACTGCTGAGAGTCACTCTCAGAAAACTGCAAAAGACTCTGAAACCAGTGGAGGGGCCTGGAAGTGGTCTAGACCAAATGAGTCACTTGGAAAGGATACTGTCCAACCTGTTGAGATACCTGTAAGCAATGCAATATGCTCCAGGTTTCCAGAGTTTGTGAGCTGTCACCAATGTTGGGGTGGGCTTTGGTGATACATCTATCTTTAAGTCATTCCTGCTCCTATAAGTAACCCTTCACCCATTGTGCTGGCTAGTTTTATATCAGCTTGACACAAGCTGGGGTCATCTGAAAGGAGGGGACCTCAACTGAGAAAATTCCTCCATAAGATCAGACTGTAGTCAAGCCTAAATGGCATTTTCTTGACTAGTGATTGATGGGGGAGTGCCCAGCCATTGTGGATGGGGCCACTTCATGGTATAGTGGTGCTGAGTTCTATAAGAAAGCAGGCTGAGCAAGCCATAAGGATCAAGCCAGTAAGCAGCACCCTTCATGCCTCTGTATCAGCTCCTGTCTCCATATTCCTGCCTTGCTTGAGTTTCTGTCCTGCCTTTCTTCAATAATGAACAGTGATGAGGAAACATGAGCCAAATAAACCCGTCTCCCCAAGTTGCATTTGTACATGGTGTTTCATCACAGCAATAAAAAGACACCCATATTCCTGTAAGTAACCCCAATAAAATTCACTGGCTGACCAAATTTGATTTTGATGATATTCATACTTTGGTCCGTTATGGGCTTCCTATTTGGGGTGAGTAGATGTCTGCATGTGTCTCCCACAAAACACATGCATGTACATGTGGAAATTGAAGGATGACCTTGTGTTGTTCCTCAGGAGCCACGACCTGGTTTTCTAAGACAAGCCTGGAGCTTGTCAAACAGGCTAGTGCTGTGGGATGATCCTTCTGTATGCTATGAATATGTATAACTCTCATTGGTTAACAATAAAGCTGTTTGACCTATGGCAAGGTAGGATAAGGTGAAGCAGAACAAACTGCGGATGAAGAGGGGTGGAATCAAGAGAGACTTGAGCCAGCTGCCCAAGAAGCAAGATGCCAGAGGACTGATAAAACCATGGCCACATGGCAATACATAGATTAATAGAAATGAATTAATTTAAATATAAGAGCTAGTTAGTAACAAGCCTAAGCAATCGGCCAAATATTTATAATTAATATATGCCTCTGTGTGGCAATTTGGGAAGTGGCTGCTAGGTATTAGAACAAGCAAATGGGATAGAAAATCCTGCCTCTGTTTACAGGCTAAGTTGGCTAGCCAGTGTTGCTAGGGGTCCTCTTTTCTCTGCTTCTCCAGCACTGGAATTACATGTGTGTCCTATCATGTCCAGATTTTTATGTGGGTTCTGGGAATGCAGCTCAGGTCCTCATGCTTGAAGAATAGAAACATATAGAGTTTGAGCAATATCCACTTTGTGCTGTACAGAAGACAAACTCCTTCAAATTCAGCACAGCTGTGCTGGGAGGACTTCTCGGAAAGAAACTCAGGCTCTCTTCCTAAACAACTGAGCACCTTGCAGACCATTCTTTCCCCATATTTTGCTTCCAGATGTTTAGAGAATGCTGCTGCGCATATATGGTCTGTCTCCAGGTGAGAGAGAAATGGCCTCTTTAGAGGGTAACATGGGTGAAGTATGAAATCTCAAGGAAAATAAGACTACACAATCTTTTTACCAGGGATCAGAAAAGGATCAGTATGTGATTACCTTAAACAACAAGCAACTCCCAGCATCTGAAAGTTGGAGGAACGTGGTAACTTAAGAAGTCTGACCCCTTCTCCCATTGTCGGAGAGCACCAACCTTGGCAGTTTCCTCTGGCTTCCTACAGTGGACATTCACTTCCTGAAAAGATGTTTGCTCAGATATTTTGATTTTGTGAAGGGCATGTGACTCTGATATTGCTTCCATAATGGTTGTATACACATGAAATCATAATGGGGCCTGACTGGGTGTTTTCTACTATCTACCCTGTGCAACCATCTATCAGGCTTGGCAGATCCATACTTTGTCATTCTGGATCTCTAAGTGGGTCCCTGAAGATTAGACAATCTACAAGATTCACAGAATTGGCCTCACTGACTTTGAAGCAAGGAATTTCAGCTGGCAGCTGGGCAGGGATTCAGAGGGCAGCTGTTGCTGACTAATGAGAAGCAGCATCACCACCTGTGACCATCTCCTGATCTTGCAGAGCAACCCTCGTTTCCCTTGATGTCATTAACACAAAGATGTAAGAATGAAGAACAAGGCATGCCAAAAGCAGAGCGACTTTATCCAAGTACCAAATTCGAGAGTGAGGGAAGGATGAAGTCACCACAACAAGAGGTTGAGGTGAGAGTTAGGAATGTTTGCATCTGAAGACAGCTCCTGGTTTAAGGAGAAACTTGGAACGTGAAAGTATAACTCAAGATGGTGAAGGTGATAGGAGAGAGAACAGGCAGGCAGGGCAAGGAGGGGAGAGAAGCGGAAAGGCATGATGACCCTGTCACCTCATCAAGGCCAATTCTGAGTTCAGGCTAGCTCTACTGCAGTGTCTCACCCTCCCCCCGCCCCCCAGTCACCTTCAATACTCTCACACTGTGGGTCTATCCCAGATCTCCACTCTAGGATTTGGGCTTCAAGGAAATAGTAGCTAGACAGATCCCTGAAAGGGGACAGATAAAAGAAGGGGCCATAAATTAACAAGATGGCGTACTTCCTCCTTCTCCATCCAGGACAAAAGACTTGGCAGGCTTCCCCCTCCCCTCCCCTCCAACCCCCAGTGGGATGAGGTGTTATTTACTGGCTTTCCTTAGAAAATTATAAAGTAGCTCTCTCTCCCTCCACCTCCACCCTCAGCATTGCACACCTTGCCTCTTCCACTTTTCTCTCAGTAGGATGTTATGTCTTACCTTTAATTTTGCTCCCATCATTAAAGTAAAGCCTTGTTACTTAATACAGTTTATGCTTTCCATTCCCCAACTGTCTTTAACTGCTTCTTGTCTTTTTCAGTGCTGGTACTGTTCCTTCTGAGCTTTCTGTGTCTGTAATTCTTCCCAAAATCTACTCAGTTCCACAAATCTTTTTATTCACCAGTACACGATAAGCATCAATTTCATGCACCCAAGTAAACCTGCAAGAGATTCCTGAGCAGTTCTGCCCAGAATCCGTCAAGGTTCACCCGCTGCTGCTTCGGAGTCCCTTCCACAAGACTGCCAGCATTACTTTTTCATGCTTTGTGGGATTTCTTTTCCTTTTTTTTTTTTTTTTTTTAACCTTTCATACTAGTGTATACCATACATTGAGCATGTTCCTCCCATCTCCCTTATCCTCCTCCTCATCCCTGTTAATGCCCTGTGTTTCCCTAATCAATTGTGTTTGGGCTTTATGTCACATAACATGCTAACCCTACAGGCCACAGGGGAGAGGGATGATCAGGTCCTCAAAGTGAGGGGCAGGGCTGGGGCCTGAGGACTGGGCTGCTGAAACTCTGAATTCTAGTTTAGAATCCAGATCTTTTTTATTCACGCCATCTATGGCATGCCTGTGTGTGTCACACTGCTCTTGTTCTTGTGGGCCTAGTGTGTGCACATTTCCCCCCAAACAGTCACTCACTTTACTGTTTCAGTGGGCTCTCTCTCTCTCTCTCTCTCTCTCTCTCTCTCTCTCTCTCTCTCTCTCTCTGTGTGTGTGTGTGTGTGTGTGTGTGTGTTTAGGGGGCTGTAAGCCTGCCATTCCTAGTGAGTATCTCTTCCCTCAGCACAGTAAGCTTCAGTCTCCACAGACATTGTGGGATTAATTATTATAAGGACTAAACGACATTTAATGAGATGAGCAAATGCAGAACACCTGGAGTGAGGTCGTGCCACAGCAAGGTAGTCATTAGTGATCCACACTAGTATGATGTCTGAGGAACAGAAGTGTGCTCTAATTAAGCTGAAGTAAAATCTATATTATATCATTCCAGTCTCCTATTATATGAACCTAGTCGAGTTGTGAGTCTGTGTTAATCTCCATCTACTGCCAAAAGAAGCTTCTCTGATGACAATTGAATGAGGCACCGATCTATGGATAACAATAAGTCATTAGGATGTCCACTTAGCAGAACAATAGTCTAGCCACAGGTCCTTGGTGGAAGGAAGACCGGGCGGATACTGAGAGAGCCAGAGGTGGTCAGTGGCTGCAATGGATCCACTTTCTGAACCCAGCAGGTCAGTTACAGGTATGAACTCTCAGCAGTTGTGACATCATGCATGAGACTGAGTAAGCTCACGCCAGACAAAATCCCAGCATGGAAAGGGAAGGTGGGCACAAAGCCCTATTCATAGCTGAGGAGCTGTGGGCAACTGATGGCTATGGAGAGAGGGAGAGAATTTGAAGGTGCGGTCCCTGGTAGGTAGCCCATGGTCCAGGGGATGACTCTGCACCCAAAGGAAGGCACAAATTGGACTCAGTAATATAAAAATAAATAAGGATGCAGATTTGGGTAGGTAAGGAACATATGGATGAACCTGGGAGGAGCTGGGGGAGTGTGGTGAGGATGATCAAAACATATTATATAAAAATTTAAAAAGAAGTCTAGTCATCTTTGTTTTACATCTAGTATCCTCCTATGAGTGAGTACATACCATGTTTGTCCTTCTGAGTCTGAGTTACCTCACTCAGGATGATTTTTTCTAGATCCATCCATTTGCCTGCAAACCTCATGATGTAATTGTTTTTCTCTGCTGAGTAGTACTCCATTGTGTATATGCACCATATTTTCTTTATCCATTCTTCAGTTGAAGGGCATCTAGGTTGTTTCCAGGGTCTGGCTATTACAAACAATGCTGATATGAACACAGCTGAGCAAATGCCCTTGTGGTATGAACCAAAGGCTGTGGAGCCCCCAGCTGGATCAGGCCCTCTGGATAAGTGAGACAATTGAATAGCTTGAACTATTTGGGAGGCATCCAGGCTATGGGACCCAGACCTCTCCTTAGTGCATGAGCTGGCTGTTTGGAACCTTGGGCTTACACAGGGACACTTTGCTCAGCCTGGAAGGAGGGGACTGGACCTGCCTGTACTGAATCCACCAGGTTTAGATGAATCCCCAGGGGAGTCTTGGCCCTGGAGGAGATGGGAATGGAGGGGAGGGGCTGGGGGGAAGATGGGGATGGAGGCGGGAGGGAGGAGGACAGGGGAACCCATGGCTGATGTGTAAAATTAAAACACATAATAATAAACAACAAAAAAGATAGCTGAAACAATCTTTAAAAAAATTTAAAAAGAATTAATGAAAATATTAAAATTATGTATTTGGAGGAATAGAAACACATCTCTGTAAAGGGGATGTTGGAGAGATGATTTGGTAGTTAAAAAGCACTTGCTATTTTTGCAGAAGACCCAGGCCCCAGGACCCATCTAATGGTTCACCACTGTCTCACTCTAGTTCCAGGGGATCTGATGCTCTTTTTTAGCCCTTCCGGCACCAGGCACGCACATGGTATGCATACATACATCCAGGCAAAACATTCGTACACATAAATAAAAGTAAATAAATCTTTTTAAATATGTATATTTGGAGATGTCACAGAGAATTAGGGGTTCCATTTGGGTTGGAGGAAAGCAGTAAGCTCTCCATCAAGACCTCCCATGAGCTGGAAAGTCTCTAGCAGCCCTGGTTCACATCTCATCCCTGGACACAGATATGTTCACTTTCCTGCTGTTTTCTCAGCTTATTTTCCTCATTATTACACAAAAACAGCAGGTGTCTTTTGTGAGTTTGAGAGTTTCTTGTTTGGGGTTTTGAAACAAGGTTTTGCTATGTGGCCAAGGCAGGCCTGGACCTCACTGTGTATCAAAGGCTACCTTCCATCTTCCCAAATGCTGAGATCGCAGGCGTCCACCACCACACCGGGCCTTCCTCAGCTCTTGTATTCTTTCCTCCAGCATTGTTTGATGTCTTCTTAAGAAAGTCAACCAGCTCAGGGAACTCAGACTGTGTCTGTTTACACAGATCTGTGTCAGGAATCTACATCACAGCCAGGTCTTTGCTTTTGGTAAAATTGGCACTGTGGTGTACACCTCAGGTCTCCTTCTGTGCTGATCTTTCTAACAAGCTCAGAATGATCCCAGGTAGATCCTAGCAAGGTTCCTTCAGTGTCATTCTCACTTTCTCTGCAACTGCCTCATAAATCACCTGTAGCTTTCCCTGGAATACAGCAGCACATAAACCAGAAAGTGGAGAGATGCTTATGCATTTGGTTTTCAGGGTAGTCTTGGGATACATATAACATCTTTTTAAAGCCTGTTTTATTGTCTTGACAGGTGAGTTTGTTTGCAGGCCTAGGCCAGGGTCCATAGAAGGGAGCACTATGTTACCCAGTGCTAGGTGGTGAGAATAAAGCGAATTGGTTTTAAGACTTGGAGAATTCTTCTGCTGAGTACACAAACATAGTTCTCGAGCCTCTTTTCAGTTAAATTATATTATAAGGCATTTCTTTCTACAATTTTGACAGATACTTGCAATTTGAAGTAGAACACACACACACACACACACACACACACACACACACACACACACACACTGTTGCCTTAAAGAGTGGCCACACAATGTGAAGGAATCTTCAGAGGATCCTGCTGCACCTTCCTTGTGTGTCTTCCCTACTGCAAAGATGTGAAGCAGAATTCCACAGAAGCCATGGGACTAGAAGACCACCCAGGGGAAAAGCAGCAGATAGGCAATTCTAAGTGCCTAAGGATCAACACTGTGTCTTCAGACCTCAAAGGCTCTCGGCAGCTGACCTCATCCCGCTCTGCCTCTCTAGGCTTAGCATTGGTAGCTGGAGGCTGAGGGGCCCACAGGCTGTGGCCACTGGCCACTCATCTCCCCTGTACTTTCAGCTCATTCTTCAGATGTGAAGGCCAGAAATTTGTTGGTGTTTTCTCAATCTGTGTACATAAAACTGTCAGTTTGTACAAAGAGAAACTTTTTTCAGAAAACTGTCTTTACACACCAATACAATAAAGTTTTGCAATTCGGAGAGGGCAGATTTAAAGCTAAGTAAAAAGTACAAACTACCTTGTTCATAAAAGAAAAAACCCAACATATTATGTTGATAGCAATTTTCCTTTGAATTAGAGCACTAATGTTAAAATTATTAAAATGTCTATATTGTTTTGAACTTTCTAAACATCATTTCAAACATTACATCTATCAGAACCCTTAAACTTACTCACTCACTGGCCTTCAGAACCATCTACAGTTTCTCCATTGTTCATTTTTCCAGAGGCCTAATGTAGCAGGAATCTTAAGGAGTTTTATTAATAAAATCAAACCTGGAGCCAGGTATTGGGGTGAATATTGGAAGATCAGAGAAGCAGAACAAACCACAGCTTCCTCACCTTGCCAGTTCCTCAGCTGGTCTTGTTTCCTCAGACTGCAAGCTTCTGAGTCCTCATCCAAATGAATCTCAGCTGAACTGTGCTGCTCCAAAGATTAAAAATTTAACCAGCCAAATGCTGCTAGTTTCTAGTCTTCACACCTTATATATCTTTCTCTTTCTGCCGTCATTCCCTGGGATTAAAGGCTTGCTTTCTGGGATTAAAGGCATGAGTCACCATGCCTGGCTGTTTCCAATATGGCCTTGAACTCACAGAGATCTGCCTGGCTCTGCCTCCCGAGTGCTTGGATTAAAGGCGTGTACTACCACTGCCTATCCTCATGTTTAATACTGTGGCCATCCTGTTCTCTGACCCCAGATAAGTTTATTTCAGGGAACACACAATACCACCACATTTCCCTTGATTTTTGTCTAAAATTAAGAAAAGCTTATAAATAATACAAGAAAAATCATATCCAATAAGTATATACAATATACACAGTCAAGATTACATTAATGATGTCTAGTCCATTAACATTTGACAGATTCGGGCAAAAATCTCCATTTTATATAACAATGTCCAGTCCAGTAACCTTTGACAAACTCAGAAAAAACATTTTCATTACTTATCCTATTTAAAACAAGTAGTTCCTTTTTAAAAGTAGATTCAAAAATTGATCTTTTTCTTATCATATTCATATTCTCTCTTTTTTCTTTTCATAAAAGTTTCAATAATCTACCTTTTGTCATTTTTATATCTTTCCCTTTTTCTTTTTAGGGTAGATTCAATGATCTACCTCATATCTATATGCTCTTTTTTCTTTTTTAAACAAAAACTCTGTTTTTGGGTTAATTGTCAAGTCCTGTATCATTTGTCCAGCTGCTTCATAATGAGAAAGTGCAGGGCTTGTTTCAAGTCCTTGTTCAAGTAGTCTGTCAGGCTGGATCATCTCAGCTAGCCATCTCAAAATTGTCCTGAGTAGTTTGTAGTCCAAAGTCAATCTTTCCTTGGTGTTAATCAGCTTAATAGCATTACCATAGTCCATGTGGCATCATCATTGTGGAGTCCCATCATCCTTTTGAAGATTTCAAAGTCGCTGTTAGGTGTGGTCATGGTCCCCTTTAGACTATATATATATATATATATATATATATATATATATATATATATATTTTTTTTTTTTTTTTGGTGCTTCCTCTGTGGTTTGGAGTGATCACAGTCTGATAAGTGTCTGTCTTTTGGAACCATGAACATTCTTCCATAGAAGAGAAAATCTTCACAGCCATTTCTCCCCACCATTTGTTTTGCCAAACTTTTTCAAACTGACCTTTGTTGATGCCTTCTTGTAACACTATGGTCCTGGCAATTCTTCTCTGAACAATCAGTAGTAAACCTTTCCTCCTGGATAGCAGCATCACCAGTCACCAACACAACGAGAAGAAGCCAGTAATTCGGAGCAGCAGCCGCTGCCTCCCTGGTCCTACTGCTGTTTGTGGCTCGGCCCTGGCTAAAGCTTCTCCTTAGGAAGCCTCCTAGGCTGGCCTCAACTCAGGACCCTCTTGCCTCTGCCTCCTTCATTAAATCCAACTGGCATGACCCACCACAACCGGTTGCCACAGGCAAGCAGCTTTTTTGTGAATTCGTACCATGTACGTTGGGCGCCAGATGTAGCAGGAATCTTAAGGAACTTGGAGTTGTTCTTGGCTTTGTCCCTCCCCCACTGCTGCTTAGAGCCAGATTCGGAGTCCACTCTTAGGCTTTGGATCCCACCCAGATGGTTCTTCATGGCTTATGGATTTTCCCCACATTTTTCTCTCACTCATAGCTACTCCGTCCATCTTTTGTGTAGCTTTGGTAATTGTCCTGCAGCTTAGAGCTCAGACAATCCCCTGCTAGGCCTTCCCCAAGGCTTCACCAGAGCCTTTCCTGGCTGTGCATCATCTGGCCAGACCCAGCACCCCAACTCTCTACCATTGCTCCCATTTCTCTTCCCCACCATTTCTGCAGCTTCAGTGACATCCCTATGTCTCTTTGAAATGACCACACTGTCTTGTCCCCCCAACCTTCGTGATGACTACTTCCTCTGCCCAACATGGCCTTTCCTCTAGTGTTTGTTAGCTCTGCTCTCCAGTTCCTTCCCATCTCTGCCGAGATTTGAATCCTTAGAGGGGTACCCCACTCTGTGGAAGTGTGGCTTCTTCACCCCTCTGCTTCTTACCTTGGGTACCACCACTGTTTTGCTCCCCCAACACATCCACTTCCAGTCTCCGAGGACAGCAGCAGCTCCACCTGGGTAGGGAAATTGCTGCTGGCTGTCGCTTTCCTAAAACTCCCAGGAGTTCCTGCTCAGTATGTGTCTTCCTTCCACTGTTATGAGTACTAGTCTATCTCCTTTTATATGAACCAAAACTGCACCTCCAGCCTGAGACATTCTTCAAAGTGCATCCTTCACAAAGGAAAAGAATGAGCTGTCAGGAGAACTGAGAAGTTAAATGAAGAAAGGAAAAGTCAAGCTAAGCTTGACCTAAAACAGGGCACACTGAAGCTGAAAAGAGAGAAAAGCCAGGAGAAGGAAAATTAGCCTGAAATTAAAAATCCAAAGGTCAATGGAACCCAGCCTCCAGGTTCTGAATGATGAGGTGCCAGAGAAGAGCAAATCTTGTCACTGTCTGTGGAGAGGGACTTGGCACCAGGCACAGAGATGTCAAGGTCATCATTCTGTAATGGGCTCTGGGAACCCTTTAATGGCAGTGGCAGGCTGGCTGCTGGAAGGTTAGCAGCAGAGGGCACCTTAGAGGGAAGTGAGCAGCCAAATTCACTCAGTGATACAGCCAGTGATAGCTGGTAACTGCTGGTGGAAGATGGAATCCTTCTCTGCACAGGGATTAAAAATAGAACAAAACACGTGGACAGGAACACGAGCTGTTTTCAGAATCAGATTTATTAGAGTTTAAAATGAGGTTCATTCTAGAATTTCCACAAAAAGAAAGTATTCCAATATGCTAGGTGAGCTACTGAACAAGGAGGGACAAGATGGGGGTTTACGTACCTCAGCAACAAGGCTGACCCTCCCTGTGAACACATTGCTATGACAGACAAGAAGGCTGAGAGACTGCACACACAGGTGCATATGTTCTCATGTACAATGGAACACAGGTTGTGTGTCAAGAACCTCTTGGCAATCATTTGATAGCTTCTAAATTCAAAGCCAGACCTATGTGTCAAGAACAGGTCATACACCTTCATCAAATACTTGGACGATCTTCTGTGATTCATTTCTCCTTTAGTCTTACCTTTTCTCCTGGATTAAATGACTCCAAAGTCTAGCCATACCAGAACAATGCCTGTAAGATCTGTCATAGATCTGAGGTAGGTGAAGAATCAGAACATGCATATTGCTGGTCAAGGGTTGACTCTGTCCTTGAATTTGTTTGAAGTTAATCAAATGTCTCTCATCCCCCATCATCTATCATTCAGTCCACAAACATTTCTCTGATAACTGTTGTAAGCCAAGTGTTACTATGGAATTTTAACAAGATACATATGTCTCCGACCTTAAAGAGTCTACTCACAACCTTTATTGAAATGTTTTCACACTGTACTTTTAAAGATCAATTTCTTTTCAGGTTTTGGTAATAGATATAGATTTATTTGTGGACATGCAAAGTCTTTGGAAAGGTGTGCATCTGTGTTTTCTTGTGAAACACATTGGAATTTTCAGCAATATGTACACACAAGTCTATAAAGCATCTCTAGGCATACATGTGCTTTCACAAGCAGGGCACTGTCAGTGTCTTACATAGAGCTAAGCATCGTTTGCATATAGCTCATTGCTACCTGCTAGTTCACAGAACTTTGTCTCCTACCTGGTTCCATGCTTGGACAGAGAGATACTACTGTTTGTGCAGACCACCACAGTAAGACTCAGTGTGGCCCACACTGAGCAGAGTTGAACAGTGGTCTAATCCTTCTTAACATCCACTTCATTTTGCCTCCAGTGTCCATTGATTGGATAAATAATTCCTCATGTCTTTCTTCCCCTGGAGAGAGTGTGTTATATTCTCATCTCTTGCCCTCCCATCAATTGCCAGCATTCACTTAGCCTATCTTTTCAGACTTTATGATGGGTTTGCTTAAAAGGTATTGTTTCATTTCTTTTTTAAGGAGTGGACAGGTAGCTCAGTTTCTTCCAGAGGATGTGTGTTCAGTTCACAGCATCACATCAGGTGGCTCACAACCAGTAGAATTCTAGCTCCAAGGGAATCTGATCCCTCTTCTAGCAGCTGCAGGTACCAGCACACATGTGGCATGCACACACATTTACATAAATAAAATTAAAAATAAACCTTAAAGTGAAAATTAACAGCACTAAAAAGTATCTGTGTCCTTTAACTCAACAGTCTCCAGTGGAGGCAAAGACTCAGACTGCTGCCCGATGGCCAAGGATTTCTGTTTTGTTCTACCCAGGAAACAAGAGATTTGTGGTTTTAACAGGGACTTTAAATTCACTACAGTTTATGGCTCTTAAAAAAACACAAAAATGAATAATAGACTATTTTTATTCTAGTATAATTGTATTGGTGAAATTATTAAGGCCACTCCATGTAGTTAAAAGGGAGATTTATTTTGTGGGGTAACTTACAAATGAAGGGATAGATTGTAGGGTCTGGCAAAGGTATGGCACAGTCCGGTGGTGTTCTCTGGAGAACTCTGCTCAGTCTACCTCCAGCGCCCAGGGTCCCAGAACCAAGCGAACCCTCTCCTCTCAATCCTGGGTCTTCAGCTTCCTCCCTCAGCCCTGCCTTGTGGGTGTGACCATTACCAAAGCCTCAGTGGGGGTTGGAACTTCCAGGCTGAGATGGCTACCCACTATATCTCCCCCTTTTGTCTAAATAAGAAGGTTCAAGACTATATACAAGACTATATACAAAGAAATGGTTATCAAATATTGTCCAGTAGTAATGAGGGATAATGATCTAGATAAGTTGGAATTACAATAAATGCAAACAATATCAAGCAAAAAACATACTAAAATCCAGGGAAGTCTAGAGCGTGGGTAGGTGGCATGTTATAAAGATCATTCCAAAAGGTGTCTTATCCTAAAGAACCTGAGTCTAATAATATATTCTATCTAAGATATTATATATGTATATATACTAAGTTGTAACTATAACTGCTAGTCTTCAACCTCATCAAAGACCTGAGAAGTAATATAATAATACCTGAGAAATGGGAGATGGACGCAAGCAACTTTCGGGAGTCTTGCAAGAGTAGACAGAGACAACTGGCAGCCTGGACAGTCACCTAATGTTTTTCAGCATCGTTGGTGCATTCAAATTGGCTACAGACCATTTTCAGAAGCAGGAATTCTGAAAGACCATCTTACCCAGTCTTGGCAAAGTACAGTGGTCGCTTTCCTTGTGTCCTGCTTGTCCAGAAAGGACATTTGTATTGTCAGCAGTTGAGACAAGGGTAGTTCTTTGCCCAGTAGGCCATTGTGTGCCAAGAAGACAAACTTCCAAATGGAAATGTCTTAGAAGCCCAACATTCTCTTGGGATCAAATTGGTGCTGCCAGGAGCAATTGTGTCTCACGTCAACAGAATTAGTGTTTGAAGATTACCTGTCCATTTGACCTATGTATTTATAAAGCTGGATAACCTAACTAACATAATTATAGAGATGACAAGCATAGGTGACAATAAATCTGTAACTCTTATCTACCTAAACAACCTAAGGACTAAGGCTTCCTATAAATAAGGCAAACAGTCTGCTGTGGATATCGCTCTGTGTAAATAAAGTTCTGATTGGCCAGTGGCCAGGCAGGAAGTATAGGTGGGACAAAAGAGTAGAGAATTCTGGGAAGTAGAAGACTGGAGAGAGACTCCACCAGCCGCCGCCATGAAAAGCAATGTGTAAAGACACTGGTAAGCCACAAGCCATGTGGCAAAGTATAGACTAACAGAAATGGGTTAATTTAAGATAGAAGAAACAGATAACAAGAAGCCTGCCACGGCAATACAGTTTGTAAGCAATATAAGTTTCTGTGTGCTTTCTTGGTTGGGTCTGAGCGACTATGGGACTGGCGGGTAAGAGAGATTTGTCCTGACTGTGGGCCAGGCAGGAAAACTCTAACTACAACAGTCTGTAAGCAAATGTACAGTAAAAGGACAATGACTTTAAATTGTGACAATACACAAAATATCTTTAACAGAGGTAGGAATGTATAGTGCAATCTGCAATATGATAAGAATCCTAAATATATATCAGTATACATAATATCTTAAACAGAAGTAGAACATACATACAGTATGAAAGATGTAAATTTACATTTGTATCAATATACAAATATTTCAAATAAGAGTAAAAATATGTGTACATTATAACAAACATAGTTCTTTATTTGTATCAATATACAAATTTTCTTAAATAGGAATATAAAAAGTTTATATTTATATCAACATATAAGAATTCATAACAGTGCAAATTATCTAAGTGCTATTTTATTAAATTTGTTTACTAATGTATATGATAGTTTACCATAATATCTTATACCTATACATTCCATTTCTTCTTTTCCCTTTTTTTGAGACATATTTTCTTTTCTTAAGGAGAGTACTGAGTTTAACAGTTTCTTCTACCCCCAACCCCAGAACCATCATCCATAACCCTGAGAAATATGAAACCTTAGGGAGAAGGGGTGTCGTTTTCTTAGAACTGCTTCCTGCTGTTTAGGGGGCTATGGTATCTCTGTTGGGTATTGTGAGAGAGCTCAGATAGTTAAATCTCAGACTAACTGTAGATTCTGTAGCAACTTTCAGAGTAATGGGTAAGATTGTCTGAAATTCTGGCAAGAAGTGTAGTATGATGATGATTACCATGGCATCATTCTGGATTGGGTAGAGTTGTTGGGGCCCCATCTTTCTTCTGGAGACTTCAGAGATTGCTATTGGAAAAACTTATTTTTTATCAGAATGGAAGGGTTAGATTTAAAGATGACATGACATGTAAGAAAGGATTCCAAGAAATCAAGCATGGTGAGAATTAGAATCTTGAAGACAATGGTCCCTTATAATCGGTTTCCTTCTGTCTCACATCAGAGGGCTCTTCTGATATGGGCCTGGTGACCTTGGCTGGCTCGAGGAGCCAAGATGGCGGGGAGCCGGCACTCAGGGAGAAGTGGGAACGCCTCACTCACAGCGGTTTTCCCTGGTCTGGGGGCTAAGCTAGGGAACTGAGACCAGATTAGCTGCTCCCTTTTTCCAGAATGGAACTGTGTAGGCATTCCTTGGTTAAGTGGAACTTTGCAGGCAGGTTTAGGTACCCGCCAGCTGGGGAGGAGGCTGAGGGAGGGAGCCGCCCAGGCCTTTGGAATTTGCCCCACGTGAGCGTGAGCTCCAGATATTGGTGAAATTATTAAGGCCACTCCACGTAGTTAAAAGGGAGGTTTATTTTGTGGGGTAACTTACAAATGAAGGGATAGGTTGTAAGGTCTGGCAAAGGTATGGCGCAGTCCGGCGGTGTTCTCTGGAGAACTCTGCTCGGTCTACCTCCTGCGTGCCGCGTCCCGGAACCAAGAGAGAGCCCTCCTCTCAATCCTTGGTCTTCCGCCTCCTCTTCCGCCCTGCCTTGTGGGCGTGACCATTACTGAAGCCTCAATGGGGGTTGGAACTTCCAGGCCAATGCTGGGATGGCTACCCACTACATAATTGTGTTTTCCTATTCTGTGAATGGTTCTTTGTGTAGCATTTCTCCATGGCAAAAATGGAAAATGCTGCCTGGGTCTACCTCTGTGGATGGAGTCAGGGTCTGTCCTCACAGAACGTGGTCATCAGACCATGCCAGCCACTGCTCCTTCAGGATCTGCCTTTTGTAGACAAGGTGAAAATATCTCTGAGGCTTTGTGACTGGTCAGGAAAGGAGAGTGAGAAGAAAGGCCCCAAGAGGAATGCTCACAGGGGCTCCGACTCCTCCAGAGAGAGGTTCACACTGTGCCTCCTGGTGTACTGTGGAGGATGCCAGAGGCACAGCTAAGGATAAGGAGCTCTGCAAAGTGGAGGAAGAAAGAGATCAGTGCTAGCTGTTGCCTGAGATCAACCTTAGGACTGACTGTGACAGTCTGACTGCCAACTTTCTTTATCTAAGCCTCCCTCAAAACAAAGAGGCCCATCAGCACCCCAGAGGACCTGCTGCCAGATAAAAATGGAGGAGGCAGCCAGGAGGACGGGGTGGGCTGTTCCAGACACAGCAGCATGCTGCTGGAGACTCCTACTTTAGGAAATGAAGATCTTTGTGGCTGCACAAGATAGCTGCCATAGGGAAGCCTGTCGCCCCTAGCCTCTTCCTCCTATCTTTCCCGGATTATAGAGAACTGGGACACACCATTCAGGAGTGGCTGGCATCCACCAATTGTGACAGAGCTCAGAATTCCCATCCATTTTGGCCCAAGGCAGACCAGTACTTTCTGTCGGGCTCCCATCAAGGTGACAGAGGCCTTCACAGGACTGCATCATGGCCTGAAACATCACTTGTCCCAATCTGGTTCCCTCACCTTTTCTTTCCCTGCTCAGCTCAGCACCTGCTTCTAAAATCCATGCAGCTCTCCTCCCCACGTCCACTCCTGGAGAACATGGTTTCTTACTTTGCCACCTCTCCTTCTATGTTAGGGAGACACAGGAAGGTCAGGTGTCATTGGGGGATGGGGGGACAGTAGTGAGTGCAAAGGGCAGCAATGTAATCTCCCCATGTTTCATCACTTCCCTCCTCAGTCTCTGGCTGACGGTGACAGGCAAGGGCATGGGAGACTTCAGGGGTTGATGTATACCTTCCTGTTCAGGGCAGTAAATCTCTGTGAGATAAATCCAGTTCCAAACATTCTGACGGCCGTGTGCCTGGTTAAAAGTAAGTTGCAGTGAGCTATTTTGTGAAGAAAAGCAATAGTTCTTCATCTGTTTTTCAAGTACAGTTTTCTCACACATGTATATACTATATTTTGAACCACTGAATTAAAGCAGTTATTCTGATGAATGCTATACCTCAGGTTGGGAAAAGAGAGGAAAAACACCTAAATCTTATCATTAACACATTTTTATACACTGGGACTCCCGTTTCCATTCTCTTCACATTGAACTGAGAGACCAATCTTCTTCAACCCTTCCCCAACCCCAATCACTCTGGTTCCAAGCTCTAACTTTTTCCCCATTTAGTCTTCACCCTGTCCTCCTCTGTCACATGAAGAAATGACTCAAGAATTCCCTCAGAAGAGCTAGAAAGAGAGCCCAGCCATCAAATGTGCAGACTTACAACCAAATGGACAAGAACATCCTCAAAATAGAAAGCTAGGTATAGCGTATGGAGAGGCCATAGGCTATGATGCTAGCAGGTGGTCTGTACAAATATTAGTCTTCTGTGTATAAAGATGTTGGTGTTCATTAACTTTTAAAGTTTAATAGCATTCACTAGGACTTCTTTCTCTTCCTTAATAAAAATTTCACGTTTCATATTTTGGTACCCCTCCCCCAATTCTAGTTTTGTATCTTTTATTGTTGTTCTTAAAGTCCCTAATGTTGGATTAGTGCATGGCACAGACAGGGTTAAACCTAAGTCTGTCTGAGTTCAAGACTGTGCTTGGCTATGCTCTGATTTCCAAGATTCATTCTAAAACGTCTTTTAACCAATGATGATTGTGACATTTACGGGGTGCAGTGTCGTGTGGCTAACTACTACAGCTTCTCTTCATATCACAAGGATCCTGCTGTGACATTGCTGTCCCCTCTCTTACTACTGAGCTCTGTCATCCTCCCTGAAGCTCTCTGCCCCCTCTCCCTGGAAGACCCTTCCTACTGCCGCCTCTTCTCATCTTTCAAAATATAAAGTGTGTTTTATTGACCATAATTTCATCTCAGTGAAAATGCTCTCTGTTGGAGGTCATTCTGTACAACAGGTTTCAAAATTCTTTTTTTTAAAGCATAGTTTACATTTATTTACTATATATGTGGAGGGAGAAGAGTGTATGAATGAAAAGACGCATGTGTAGAGGTCAGAGGACAGCCTCAAAGAGTGGGTTTTCTCCTTCCGTCTTGTGGATTCTGAGGAGATTTAATCCAAGACATCATGTTTAGTTAGTGGCAAGTACCTTTTGCCAATGTGCCATCTAGCTGGCCCTGTCAGAAATCTTACTCAAAGATACCAAATTCCTTGTTCATTGAACCAGTCCCAGACAAGACTAACTTCTGGAATCATCTGTCTCCACAGTGACCTTCATACTATGTTCTTTGTTATTTTTAGTTATTTCTCTGGTGGCATGGATCCTTGGCCTTCTCCATGGATACAGCCTCTCTCTGTGCACCTCTGGAATCAGATGGCAGGACCACTTTGCACCCAGTGTCTCCCAGCAGCTCTGCATCCTGGATTCATGAACTGAAGATCTGTGTCTTCTACCCTGGCTTTTTTCATGCTTTGGTTCTTCTGAAGTTGCTATTTACCTTCTGAAGAAGGTCATCAAGCCAGCTCCTCTAGTTCCAAGGAGGGATCTTGCTATCTCCAATCTAATAAATCTTAAGTCTCCCTGGCATTTTGAAAAAAAATAAATAATCCAACCTTGTCAGGTACCAAAGAACTTTCTCAAATTTTTCTGACCTACTCAAAAATTACTATTATTCACTTTCTGAACAAAATGTTGGCTTTTACTTTACAGGAAAAACCATCTGGTCTTCTCCGTCCTTCTTAACACTTGTTTCTCAGAAAGGGATTTCTTTTCACGGCATCCCTTCAAGTGTGACCCCACCCTCCCTGAGTCCTTCTCCCCTTCCTGACAACTTGCTCCATCTGTTTGTGTTTCATATTGCTCCTTCCCTGCTGAGTCCTTCTCCTATGTCTCTTCTTTCTTTCTTTCTTTCTTTCTTTCTTTCTTTCTTTCTTTCTTTCTTTCTTTCTTTCTTTCTTTCTTTCTTCTTCTTCTTCTTCTTCTTCTTCTTCTTCTTCTTCTTCTTCTTCTTCTTCTTCTTCTTCCTCTCCTCCTCCTCCTCCTCCTCCTCCTCCTCCTCCTTCTTCTTCTTCTTCGTTTTCCTATAGCTGTTGTTTCTCATAGTGTTTCTTTTAGCCCAGGCTGGCCTAATAGAACTTTCCATGAGGCTGAGGATGACCTTCTATTCCAGATCTCTTGCTCCAACTTTCAAGTGCTGGAATTACAGGTGCTCAAAACATGCCTGTTCCTACACCTGTTTTGACTGTGTTTCCTGCCACTCACATTAAGCAATTAAGCAACTTGAAGCATCTTCTAGAACAGAAAGTCTAAGTCACACATCAAAGATGTCAGACTCTTTAATCACAAATAGAGAGTAGAGTCAACACAAAGATGATGGAGGGACTTCAACAAGTTTCCACAGTGCAGAGAAATACACCTCCAGCTCCAGGGTGACCTATATCATAACAAGGAGTAGGATATTCCCCAAGGTGGGGATGGGTTACCATGGCCTTATATTTGCATTTCAAGGGCAGATCAAAGGTGGTACTTCAAGGGCAGATTAATGGTCATTGTGGAAGGGAGCCCAAAGTCCTGTGCAGCTTTCTCCTCAGAAAAGCTTACCTATTGGAGTCTGTTTAGTCCACCTACATGTGCACCTTTGGGGAGGTGGAGGAGGGGGTGACACTGCTGGATGACTGGACACTTAGAGACAGTTTTTGTGTCTGCCATGCTGAGACACAGAATTCAGAAGAACGTCTGAGATTAACCTTGTCCAGTGGTGACAGAAAACTTGAGGACTCACAGATAAGTATTCAGTGCTTGGCAATAACAATAACCACAACCCCATAAATGTCTAAGGAATTGAAGGAAATGTCAGCTTTTGTATATTAAGAGATATTGAGGGACAAGGCAACCCAAATTTCATTAGCAGCCCTGGGTTGGAACTGAGCAATGCTCCTGGGGTGACTTTGTTTTTCAGGTCATCAGCACTGAGCAGACACAACCCTGAGCTTCTGACTTATCCCTTTTAATGTGCCAAATGTAATATCAAGATGTAACACACTAATATGAATGACAGAAATAATATCCACAGAGTTGCCATGGTGACTCCATACTCATGTGGATAGTCAGGTGATGCAGGACTCCACATACCACATTGCTCCTTAAAGGTGCTTGAATCTGACATTTTTAATATGCAAAAGCAACAAGCCAGATATTAATGAAGGCACAAAACTCAAGTGAAGGTTTCTGGTGTTATTAGCATTGAAGTATCTTCTTGGGATAATGCAATTCACTCAAGAAGTCTTGTTGTTGAGCAAATCAATAGCTCTGACCTACTTGATTATATAAGTTGTGATCATGTCCCATTATGAAACTCATTACCTGGTACTGCCAGAAAAAAATTCTCACTTGTATTTCTTCTACTTTCTTCTCAGACTACACATGCTGAGGACCAGGCCTTGTCATCCTGTATAATGACAGTTTGTTTTCTTCATTTGATCATGTAAGGAATATATAAAGAAGCCAGAGCCCTGGTTCAGTAATTTATCCTCTCATTAAAATCCCAGGACCAATGAGTGTTTCAACAGCTTTCTGTATGCCATTCTGGGAGGTTGTTATTTCTTCAGCATCTGCTTACATTTTATTTGTTACTGCCTTGACAGATGATAAAGCCCAGGGAGGCATCTACATTCCAAACCCTGTCCTTCCCTGCTTTGAAACTTAGACTAAGCTGGCAAAATGTATGCTTTCCAGAGCATCCTTTCTAATAGAGAACAGATATTTGAACAATTATAAGACTAAAGTCACATAGGAACTTAGGAGAAAACAGCCTGAGCTGCAGAGTAGATAAGGTGTCCACTTATAAGGCAACATTGAAACTGGGTCTTATAGCATAAGCAAGAGTCTGCCATCCAGAGATGATGAGGATTCAATGATGCTGGCAGCCATATGTCATGACTCCTTTCTCATTTGATTCTTGTGTGAGTTTAATGAACAACTAAAGTTTTAGTTGCTTTCTAATATAGCACTCTGCACAAAAATCACCTGCCTGTAAGTTGTGGGTGCCTACACCTGGCAGCACATACCCCATACTCACAGCTTTTCAGGATTACACAATGTAGACAGAGGAAAACAGGCTTATGAGGCAGATAAATCCAAGCTCAATCTGTCCCTGAATCAGCTGTGGTTTTCTAAGTAGAAATTGACATCTAAATCTGAGATGTCAACTGAAATTGGAGATAACTATTCAAAATAAGACATTTTATATGGTTTATTGAAACAACATGTGATGTATCTAGTTCAATGTTTACCATAGACACTCAGTAAACAGAGCAACACTTGTAAAACTATCTTGAAGATCACTGTTGTTAGTTGGTCTTTGGCTCTTAAGGGGGGCCTGCCACACAGCTCCCAAATAAATCACACATGGAGGCTTATTCTTACTTATGAAAGTCCAGCCTTAGCTTGGCTTGTTGCTTGCCAGCTTTCCTTAACTTATCCCATCTACCTTTTGCCTCTAGATTTTCTCCATTTTCTTACTTCTGTAAATCTTACTCTTACTCTTGCTCTGTTGTTTGCTGTGTAACTGGGTGACTGGCCCCTGGAGTCCTCCTCCTTTTCTGGCTCCTTCTTATTTCTCTCTCCTCCCTTCTCCAGATTTCTCCTTCTATTTATCTTCTCTGCCTGCCAGCCCTGCCTATTTCTCTCTCCTGCCTCACTATTGGCCATTCAGCTCTTTATTAGACCATCAGGTATTTTAGACAGGCACAGCAACACAGCTTCACAGAGTTAAACAAATGCAACATAAACAAAAATAACACACCTTAAAATAATATTCTACAACAGACTACTATGGGCAAGGAAAACAATCTGTGCATTCTGTAACTCCACCCTATCCTCAATACACACACACACACACACACACACACACACACACACACACACACCACTGCCACGGATGATCAGTAGCAGGGATTTGTGGGCCTGGGGAGAGGAATAGCTCTCAGAAAGTCATGATTTTATTTGTTCTCCTTGGTTTCTAGCATTTTCCAAGTATTTAAACCTACTAAGTTTGAGTGATTTCAAAGACTGTGATGTGTGTTTCTGGGGGCAGGGGGCGGTGGGAGGAGGTTGGTCTTAACTAGCCAGAAAAGGAAAGTGTCATTGGACTAGTTACTTCTGTGTCACCTTGACCTAGGAGAGTCACCTGAGAGAAAGGAATCTCATTGAAGAAAATGCCTCCATTGGGTTGGCCTGCAGGCAAGTCTTGATTGATGATTGATGTGAGTTGCATAAGAAAGAATACTAAGCAAGCTGTGGAGAGCAAGCCAGTAAGTACTGTTTATTGTTTTACTCCAGATTCATGCTTTGAGTTCCTGCCCTGACTTTCCTTCATGACAGACTGAGAATGGTAAGATGAAGGAAACCATTTTCTCCTCCAGTTGCTTTTAGTGGGATTTATCACAGTAATAGGAAGCAGCTAGAACAACAGACACTGTGGATGAGGACTCCTGAAAAGAAGCTGTGTCTGAAGAGACTGACTATGAGAACTTCAATGATGTGGAAACATTGGGATGTTGCAGGTTCAGAACCCAGTTACCTCATCTGGGCTAGCTGTAGCCCTATATACAGCCATTCTTTGCCTGCCTCTGTGCCAGAACTAACATCTGTGACTAATCAATAATATCCCCTTAGAGTCCATTATCTTAGCAGGCCATAAGCTTCCTCTGAGCCCAAAACTAAGAGTGTCATCAAATATAACCTGGGGTCTTCTGAGGAGCTTCTGTTGTTGCTGTGGCCACCTCTCTAATGTCCCCATCAATATATTTCAAAGGTGTCTGGGTTTATGCCTTTCTTTGTTCTGTTACAATAAAAACTTCTCAAAACTGTTTCCATGTTGGAACATGGAATTTCAGCTTACCTAAATCTGTGTTCTCAGGCCATGGTTACTCAAATGTGACTCTAGGATAGACTATCTCTTATTCCCTTTCCCTTTGAGGTGAGAGCTATGTCTTTTTGCATCTATAACACTGAAGTAGAGAATTTTAAAAATGTCTTCTCTTGTAATTTTATGTATGAATATAATGTGTTTAGATCATGCCTACTGCTCCCCAACTCCAACTGAGCTTCCAAGAGGGATTCTTTTTTTTTTTTTAAAGATTTATTTATTTATTTATTTATTTATTTATTTATTTATTATGGACACAGAAGGTGCCAGATCTCATTGCAGATGGTTGTGAGCCACCATGTGGGTGCTGGGAATTGAACTCAGGACCTTTGGAAGAGCAGTAGGCGCTCTTAACCTTTGAGCTATCTCTCCAGCCCCAAGGGATTCTTTTTATATCTAATCTTTTGACATAGATTCATTTAATTTCATTTTACAGATTTGTTTAAAAATCCAAAAAAAAAGTTAATCTAGACTACCTATTTGTTAGTGACCACATTTTAAAGCCATCCAATGGCACCCCAGTGTTCCTTCACCAGATAAGCTTAGACTGGCAAAGGACAGGCTGCAAGGCAGACATGGATAGACTGTACTTGAAGGACTCTGAACCACTGTCTTTTGTGTGGTAAGTGGGATGAAGAGATAGACAAGATGAGGAGAGACAAAGAAAGCCTAGTAAAGGAGGAAGGGACTTGAAGAGAGAACAGAAGTGAAGGAGGATTCACCCTGAAAGGCTGCTGAGTCTTGCCTGCTGGCTTAATGCTCAGGACTCTGAAATGTCCAGCTACATTGTGTAATGGTTCAGGCATCCAGAATACAGGGTTATTGTTAGATTAATCCAGAAGGAAAGGAAGTTGACAATGGACCTGTCATGTCTTGACCGTGACTGAGCCTCTTATCTCTGTTCCAGAGAAATCGGTTTAGCACAATTACGAATTTATTCCTTCTTCTAAGTTTTGCTGAAAGGACTTTCTCTGCCTTTCTTTACTAAGAATTCTCATTCACATCACTTGTAAACCTCAGGGGGTTCATGAATATTTACAGACACAAATTGAGTGCTGATAGAGTCACAGAACTGCATGCATGAGTCAACACCTTAGAATTTATTTCCATAACCTTTAATTTGTAAACCCAGGAACAGTTTGTTTTCTCATTGGCATGGTACAGTTTTAGAACTATGATTGATTAACTCCTTATAAGAGAATCTTGGTTTGGAACCAATAACACACATTCAAATGAAAATTATAGAATTGGGGAATAAAGGAGTCTTATATTGAGAAATGTACTGTAAGCCATGATTGCATCTCTAGAAAAAAATCTATGACCTTCTTCAGCCAGTGCATATCTGAAGACTTCACATGGCCCTGAGAAGGTTCCAATGTATATTTTCACCATTTAAAGGCCAGATCATGTAAAAATGGTCTATGGACTAAGGAAAGCCACTTCTCTGAGAAGTGTTTTAATTTAGCAGATCATTTGGGGCTGGAGATTTGGAGCCTTGAAATTAGCATAATGAATTTGTCTTATCTTTATTTCCTTTATAATATATGCCCACAATTTAAAATTTCATTGCTAACTAACCTAAAAAGTTATCAGTGCACAGAAAGACTTAAATGTTGCACCAGAAGGCTCTTAGCTCTGGTGGTTATGTAACACTCAATGGAAACAGAATTTCCCCACTTGGGAATTATGGTTGGAAAGTTAGATACAGAGTAAACTGTATAAATGATGAGATTAAAAACACTTTTGAAACTTCTTGGCTAGTGAAAAGCATGGGACAGAACCAAGACTCTTTGATTTCTGAGCAGGAAGTTGAACTTGTTGAATGGATCAAGGTGATCCCAACCAATATTACAGACAAGTCGCCCCCCCCCCCCCCAGAGACTAGACAAAGGATGCTTGTTTCTCACACAGCCCAACCCTGAAGGCATGGTTTCCCACCAAGGACTCAAACACTCTGATTTCTTCCAAACTATCATCCAGGCTGATTTCAAGGTCTCTGTTTTCACTTGTGTTTATCTGGAAGGGAAACAAAGATTCAAACTGTACTCAGGGGCTTTTCTGAGTTCATCCTGGAAGGGAGAGACATAACGTTTTACTTTCATTCTCTCGACAGAAGTTCAATTACATTTAACTCTGAGTGAGTTTGGAGGCTAGATTTGATGTAATTGTCCTGAAAGAAGAGAAAATCTCTGGTGACATCGGTAGGGAATTCCTGACACCAGGGAACTGCCTTGCATTTATAAACAGAAGTCTAAAGGAGCAGGAAGGTGCTATTTATCAATATCTTGTGAGAATATTTCAAACAACAAGGATCCACTTCCTCCAAACTTTAATTTGTCATTGATCAGTTCAGGGGATTTAGAGAGACTGTTTCTCCAACTTTATGTTATTATTGGCAATTCTTTGTACTTTATTTTTTAAAGTTTGTCTTAGCTACAGAGACATGAGTTCTTAACCAGGAGACTTCATACAGCCCACCTTATCATGATTGAGGTCATGTTAGAGGTCAAGTTAGGGATGTGTGATTCTAAACTGTTTTACCACATATGATGGCTAGTCTTGGTTGTCAACTTGACTACATTTAGAGTGAACTAAAACTACAAAATGGAGGGCACGCCTGTGAGAGATTTTTTGCTTAATTTGAAGTAGGGAGATCCACTTCTAATCTAGATCTCTGAGGTAGGAATGCATGCTTGAATTTAGATCCTTTGTGTTGGGAAAAGACATGCCTTTAATCCAGATCTAATCTGGGCCATGCCTTCTGCTGGAAACCTGTATAAGAACATGGAAAAAGGAAGCTTTTGCTCTTTGCCTGCTTGCCCTTTCCTGGCTAGCAAGTCCATTCCTTCACTGGTATTAGAGCCTGCTTCTTTAGGACTCCAGTCTGTATAAAGATCAGCTGAGACATCCATGCTTGTGGACTGAGCAACTTTTGAATTCTTGAACTTTCCATTCACAGCTAGCCATTATTGGATTAGTTGAACCGAAGCCTGTAAGTCATTCTAATAAATCCTTTTTCTATATATAGAGAGATTCATTCTATAAGTTCTATTACTCTAGAGAATCATGTCTAATACACCATGGTTGGTCCAGCTTTGACTTCCATCACCATGGCACTCATACATGACCAGCTCATTCTCTGGCCCTGCCCTAAAAAATATCTTGGCATTTTTTTTTTCTTATTCCCCTCCCCTTGTTTTTCTTCAAAATAAAACTCTGGAAATTTGTGCTATAATTAAAAGCAGCAGCTTCTCTGGTGATGGGAATCATGGGAGTGTTCTCAGCTCAATTTGTTTCTCAGCTCAAGTTTACCATAAGAGCTGTTTTTGGTACAGAGATCCTCAGGGGAAATCAGAGGAGCCTCGGAAACTGGCTGAGGATTTCCAGGTTATGCAGCCCGGAGAGGCTGTGATAAAGCTGAGACACCTGCTGTTTGCTGAGCAGCCCATGGGTCTGACACCATGATCATCTGCCCACCATGTTGTGCTGTGCCAACTGCCTCCTCATCCCTGACTTCAGCTCATGCCATCAAAGAGGAAATGCTTTGGAAAGTCCTATTTTGTGAAAGTGTAATCACTATTATGATGTTAAATTTTCATAGATTGAGTATTGGGGAACACATGAGAGAAAAGTATTAATTATTACCATATCAAGCAGTTGTCTACTAGGTGATGTGTGTAACAGAAGTGGATCTTCTCACCCCAGGGTAGCAGTAAGGCTTCTTGCTTTTCAGTGTTGCTGGAGAGTTTGGCCAGCACAGTTTTCATTCATTGTTTATATGGAGATATTTCTCCCTTCCTTGTCTTAATGATAATGGAAAGACTAAATTTTAAAAATTGAAGACAAAAGTATCATCTTAATAAGTTGGCTTTATTCAAGTGTCTATATTTGTTTTACATCCTTACCTATATGCATCCAAGGTCTTCTTGTTAATATTCATGTTGTGTCTTTTAACCTTTATAGCTGTCCAAAAGAGCCTAATTTTAAATAGAGTTTAAAATTTTATTGAGATCTTAGTATGTGCTGGACACTACTTTAGGATCTATGTAACAGGTGAGACATGAATTCTGCATTAAGTTAACTTACGTCCTAGGAGTAGGGCCAAACAATAAGATGTAAAAATACAAACCAAGTGATGAGCTGAGTGTGGTGAGTTGATACACGATGATAAAAATGATAGAGTTACACAAAGACCCAGAGGAAGAGGAAACCTCTCATACATCTTTTCCTCCTAATTAAAATCTTCCCTTATAAGGGGAGGATAGAGGCTCATGAGACTAGAAAGCTAATGAAGGACATGAAACTTGGAATATTGCAAAATCCCTAAGCTGGGGAGAGAAGATCAGAGTGAAGCCATCTGCAGGTTGTTCAGGGAGTACCAGGGCTGGGGTGGACCACTGAGTCAACCATACTCCTGCAAGTCAATCCTATAAACTGGGCTACTGGGCTGGATTTGTGTAGAATTGTCTGTCTGCTGGTGGTGTCCTCTGTGGGGTGAATAGATAGCTATTCATTTTTTTACACAGGGAAGGTCATACAACAGGTCCACAAGAGGAAACAATTGATAAAAAAACACAGGTTTGGCATGCTCGAACACAAAGTTCATTTTTACCAAAACACAATAAGAAAAGGGACAGGTAGGGAAAGATAAGGAGGCAAACATTAACAAAAGATTTCAAAGTCCTGGGGACATTTATCAAGAATTTATCTAAAAGCCACAGGAGACTGGTGAGATAGTTCAGTGGGTAAGGACACTTGCCACCATGTCTGACAACCTCAATTTGATTCCTGGGACCAACATGTTAAAAGAAAAGCATCCACTCCAGCAGGTTGTTCTCTAATCTGTGAACATGTTACACACACACACACACCCTACAGGTGGGGGTGAGTGAACAATAAGCATCTAAGTGTACTTTTAAAGACTAAGAACCATAGGAAGGTAAAAAGAACAGGCGTGGTGAGATTTAATTCATGCTCAAAGGTCAGAGGAGGAACATTTGCCTGGGGATGAGAATCTTAGGATTAGACCTCCAGCGGAGGAGGTGCTAAGGAGAGCTTAGGCCCATGGTTCAGTGTACAGAAGAAGGTACCAGGATAGTTGAGATTGGATGTGTGCAGTGTAGGAAAATGTGAAATCAAGGACAGTTTGGCACCTAGGAAAACTATGGTGCTATTGATGATGATGGGCATGCTTTGCTGATAGTTAAGCTATTCAAATGTTTGTTGTTTCCTGTCCGGCACCATGCTTGGTACTGCATACAGTAAGAACACCCTAAGGAAATTCTAAGTCAGAAAGTATGAGAGCTGGCAGTAGGCAGAGGAGGAAGAATGAAGAAGAAATGACAAATTTAAGAAAAACGTGGGAGTTAGAGTTGGCAGAATACAGTGCCTGATGTTGAGAGTCAGAAAGATTCTGGGGTGGTTTTAAATTTTCTGATATAAGTGGGTTGACAGCAGTGCCTTGAACAGAGACAGGGAATGCATGGTGGCTTGTGGATCAGGTCATTATTCTGTTAATAGTGACAGCAGATGATTGAGTGCTGGCCACTTCATGGGACTAGCTATGATCCTTACTGCTTTACATAAACAACTCCAACTTAAATCCATGGCACTATTATTGTTCTTGTCCTTATGTAAGGGTTATCTAGAGCTCAGAGATGTTGTGAAATAACTCAGTGTCACACATGCAGGGACTGGGAGATATGGGCTTGGTATATACATAGCTTCTGGGTTTGAGTTGACAGATATTTGGCGAGAAGCACAAATTTACAAGCATGGGCTTAGAAGTGGATACAGGTTTGAGAATTACTGGCATGATTGGCTTCCCCTGCACTGATTTCCTTCTCTTTCTTTTATTACTCTCCACACCCTAAATGTTTCCTGCGGTTGTCACTTAGGCTAGCTCCTTGCTCTTGGATCCTGTGGCATGTGCTCAGCCATGCTGTTGCTTTACACAAACATCTCCAGGAGACAGAAGAATCAGCTCAAGGCTAGTGGGACAGTTAGCCTGGAGTATGCAGCACAGGAACAAGAAAAGTACTTCAACAAGGTGGAAGGGGAGAATCAATTGACTCCCCAAAGCTGTCCTCTGACCTTAGCATGCCTCCATAAGATGTACCTCTCATCCTGACAAACCCAAGTCTAGTGAAGGAATGTAGTGGCAGGTGAATGTGTGCACAATTCAAATTAGCCTCAGCAAGTCAGGGTCCTGATGACCTGGCCACAGACCACCCAGTTAAGACTTCTGAGCCCTGAGTACCTCCATGATGTCTTCTTAAATCCTCTGCTTTTTACCAGTTCCTGACTGTCAACTCTGACCTTGAGACTTTCTTGAATATATTGTGTCTTCTTTTTGCAGCAAAATTAGATTACAGAGTCACTGTGTTGAATTTTTAAAGCTAGAAATGCTTTTTATACAAAAACATGGAGTCTTGGAGATGGGCCATGGTTATAAAAGAAGATCACATGATGTCAGAGGACCATCACCCACCCACCCCCAAAAAAGAGACAAAAGCAGAGGAAAAAATGTGAAAAAAAGAATATGCATAGACCCCACCCTTTGGAATAAAAACTAGCATGTGGTTTGCATGGTTTTTTGTTTTTGTTTTTTTTTTAAATTATTACTCTGTATTTCCCCTTCCATAGTGTTAGTCACGGAGTATGTGACCTACCCTCCTGGCTTGTGTCATTGGGTCTACTATCACTATTATTCAAGGGACAACCTTCCTTCAGCTTTAAGATGGAGGTGGGAGGAGAAAGGCCACTGTGGTCAGGTGAAGAATGTGGCATATGTGATTGATGTCTCTTCCCTGCCCCACAAGGAATCACGTCAGCAGCCAGCTCCACCTCAAGAGACAGGAGCAGCCACAGATCAGGCAGGCCAATTAATGACCATCTCTCCCTGTGGCTGCAAAAATCATTAATCATAGAACTACCAGGCGGTCACTGGTCTTTTAATGATGATTTTAATTTGCATACTAGTCAAATGGTCTCAGGAATGCTGTTTTGGATGGAGGTTGTGAGGCATGTCCAGGCAGGATGCTTCAAGGTCAATTGCGTTTTAATACTCTTCATCTGAAAAGTCACTCTTTCATTTTGACAGCTTCATTTTATGAACACTTTTACTGGGTTAGGTAAATGAATCCTAGCCAAGCATTTGTACTTTCAATAAAAGGAAAAAGTAAAGAAAAAGAAAACTTGCTTTTAAAATTGTAATGAATCCAAAATGGTCTGCATTTTAGAACTATAAGGCACTTAATTAATTAATTTGTGTGTGTGTGTGTGTGTGTGTGTGTGTGTGTGTGTGTGTGTGTGTGTGTGCAGGTGTATGTGTGTGCATTCCTGTGAAGACCAGAGGGCAACCTTGAGTGTCATCATTTAGGTGCTGTTCACCTTGTTTAGGAGACAGGGCCTCTTGTTGGCCTGGGGTTTGCCAGTGAGCCAGGGGCTTGCTTGCCTCAACATCCCCAAGGTTACAAATGTATGCCACTACTCCTGGGATTTTTTTATGTGGGTCATGGGGATTTGAACCCAGGTTTTCACATTTACACTTTAAAGACTGAGTCATCTCTCTAACCCTAGACTGGACCTTAGATGCCTCCAAGTGATTTGCAAATAAAATTAGAACCCAGGGATATTAAATGACTGTCAGGGGTTACAGAGCAATTGATCACAGAGAGCAGAAGTCTGGCATTTTTTCTCTCAAACTTCTAATGAGATTAGATACCTTAAGAGACTTCATAGTGCATCCAAAAGCGCAGGTTTGTCCAGAATCAATTCAACACTCTACAGCTCCCAAGTCGGACTGGCTTGCAGCCTCACCTTACTGTCATCCAAAGTTGTGTCATCCCTAATGAATTTTCTTAATTTGAAAAGCCAAGTCTATTTACTTGTTTTTCATTAAGTAATAATACTTGTCTTGAGGTGAAGTGGCCAAAAAATTGCAGTCACAAAAAGAAATAGCTCAGCTTCACTTGAATAGTATTTAAAGAAGCAGTTAAATATGCCAGGGCATAATGCATTGGAACGAAAACTGTCTGATTTGGTGAAAGCCTCAGGGCTTCCCAGAGCTTCATAGGTTTGAAACAACCTCACATTGCCCCTTAGGTCCTCCCTATGATGAAATGTTCAGTTACTGTTACTGTCTGGCTGGTTTTTGTTGTTGTTTGGTTTCTTCACAGCCTTGTGCACACTAGGCAAGCTGTCACTAAACTCAGCTCCATCCATTCTTGTCCTTTGTACCTTAAGACACAGGTTGATATGATTCATGCTTAAAGTCACACACTGAGTGATATCCTAGCCTGAGTGTTTCCCCAAGGCTCTGGCTCTCCTGGCTCTCCTGAGTTTCTTCTAGGTGGCTCAATGGTTCTTCACAGAACCACTGTGAGATGGTCATCATGTGGCCTTGTTACACACTGTAACAAGTGCTTGAGCACTCACCTATAGGTGCAGAGATAGCACTCAACTCCTAGACTGTGACCCTGTCCCTGAGATAACTGGTAAGAAATGTGTTGTCTTTTATCAGAGTCCTCTGATGCCTGTGTGGATCATGTGGCAAGTCTGACTGGTGGCAACTCTGCCATACTGCACAGAGCCACCATTATGAAATTACACAGTCCTATCAGGAAAACACCTTTACTTTACACACTGTGAGAATATGGCTACTTAGAATAGATAGAGGGTAGAATCAAACATCTTAAAAATAGCCACTCCAAGACAAGGAGAGATGAGGGTAGAAACACAGATATAGCAACATGAAGGCCCAGCCTAGGGCGTTTTAGGATGAGACCAGAGAGTCAAGGCAAGGGTCTTCCTCTTCAGAAGCAGTACATTCCTGTGCCTCACAACAGGCCCCTGCCACACACTGCATCACAGCAGTAGGGAAAGCTACTCTTCACCCATACTCAACTTGAGTCAAGTCTTGATGGAATGATCTTCTACTTGAGTGGTCATGGATTCCAGTAAGAATCCTTTGGGACTCTCTGCAGTACCCTCCTAACCCTGGCCGCCACGACTGAACAACACACTGTGTGATTATCTCACTTAACTTGTCAAGTGAGTCCGCACTATAACCATGCCCATCATATCATTTGTGCTGCCCTCCTATGCTCTACTGTCAACGCCCCCCATACACACAACTACTTACTGAGTTCTTGTTACAAATAAAACAATACTGTGGACACTCAGGTGTGTTGATATAGAAACCTTCTTCTATTCTATTCTTCTACAGTAAAGACAGGAAATGCATCTGGAAGGGAAGACTTGAGCAAGCAATGCACACAGAGACAGAAAGTCATCACTCCAGAAGCAATAGGCGGGAGAATGGCGTGGTGTGTGCCCTTGTCAAGCTTCCGCACAGTGCTTTTCAGTTAGTGTTTCTAACCACATCCAGTTCAGTCACATCCTCATTTCTATTAGTTAATGGTGTTGGGATTCAGGAAGAACACATGACTGGAAAGTTTGGGAGATATTGTGCCCTTCAGGAAACCCAAGGAAGGGGCTGAACACAGGCTTCAGGCCACAGATGCCTCCTCCTGTTTTCCTTCATGGGAGGATGTAATGCCACAGCAGCTGAGGAAGTTGCAGGGACATGTCACCAACACGAATGGCAACAGGTGGGCAGACACCATGGAGACCCAGGGATTCATTTGAGACCATTGGTAGCAATAATGGGACTCTGGGCTTTAAGTTAGTAAGAGCCTATTTGATCTGACTAAGCTGTAAACCTCACTGCATTTCTAGGTTTTAGGATTGATCTGTGGTAGGTGTGGAAGGAGGGGATGTTTATTTTAAATTGATCCGTGCTTACCTCTTTTTCCAGTTTCACACATGCTTGGCCCATGTGTTTCAAATAATCTTTATCTCACTAGACACTTCAATTAACTTCTAGAGAAGAAATGGTCTTATTTTTAAATGGTTTATCATTTGTTCTTTTAAAAATACTCCTTTAAACTTTGTGCAGTATCATGTGCACAGAGTTGGGAAATAAGCTGTCAAATGTGGATTTATTTACTGTAAAATAAAAAATGAATGAGCACGGAGGAAGGACTCTGGCATACTGGTGAACTTTGCTTAGCCAGGCGACACCAATGGGCATGCCAGGGGGAAACTCATTAGGAATGGTGTTCTATTTTGGGCACTAGCTGCTAATAACTCATTTGTGTTCTTCCAACTAGTTACTTGATCAAACTTCTCAATTTAATGTAATGATTTTTCAAAATCTGTTGGCTAAACTAAGTTTAAGATGATAAAATACATACTGTATCAATTATTCTAAGTTATCAAGGTATCACCTACCCTGCCAATGATGAAATAATTAGACTTTAAAAATTTCTGGGAATCTGTCTTTAGTTTAAGATAAGTATGGGGATTTGCAAAATCTATATTCTGCCTTAAAATTATCCAGTATAAACTTGGGGTTGACATTTAAGTTCTGCCAGCCATACAGCACCCCCCATGCTCTTCCCTCTCAGAAAAGAAGTTATAATGCAACAAACTGTTCTTGAATAATGTTAGCTGCAAACAAGTCTAAGTACTAATAATTTGTGAGGAATCTCTGTGAATTATGGGTTCATCTCAAATTGAAAATAGATCCACAAACCATTTAACAGTAGATATTTTCTACCACAATATGTAAAAATGTATTATCTGTCATTTTAAGGATCAGTTATTTTCTATAGAGGTCACATTAATTGGCATCTCTGGTGTGGCTTACCAGGAAAATTCACACAAGAATATCTGTGTGCCTTGTGCTTCCATCCTGGCCATTGCTTTGCTTTTAATTCTATGATTTTAGTTTCTTAGCAGAAATAGATCTGAGCAGTGTCTCTGAGAAATGAGAAATGAGAATTTCAGAGAGGCCTTTACTCTCATGAAAATGGTTTTCCTAGTAGCCTTTACAAATTAACCAGTGTGAGAGAAAGACAGAGTGTGAGACAGAGAGACAGAGACACACAAAGACACAGAGACACAGACAAACATACTTGGAGAGAGGGAGAAGGGGGTATTTGCATTTTACATTATGCTTCACAATTCACTCTCATGAATAACTCTTTATTATGCTTATCTAATACTATATACTTATTTATTATTATATTTATACTCAATCCTTAAAAAGGAGACCATGAGTTAAGGAAATGGCTCAGTCAGTAAAAAACTTGCCTTGCAGGTATGAGGACCTGAGTTCAGATCCCCAGAACTCATGTCAAAAGCCAGGTTTAGTGGATTCCTGGAACTTCCTGACTTGCCAGACTGCTTGGTGAGGTTCCAGATCAGTGAAAGACCCTGTCTCAGACAAAGGGTTTAAGGCTCCTAAGGACCAACACCTGAGGTTATCCTGTGCCTGTCACGTGCACAGTATGCACTGTGAGCCCATTATACACATGGATGTATCCCCCCACACACACACATACCCAAAGATGGGGAGGAAAGGGAGAGGAAGAGAGAGAAAGAGAGAGAAACTAAGGTTAGTATTGTTGTATGTACTTAAACAAGGGGAAACTGAGGCTCAGAGAAATAAGGATCATTAGCATGAGGTGCTGGGATGGAGCCAGGTTTACATATTGGTCTGTGAATAGTGTGTTCACACTGTAGCCCAAGGAGAGTGTTTGTGTGACTACTAAAGAATATCAGAAGGATGGTTTATGGGGTGCCAGATGATTGTTACACACACACACACACACACACACACACACACACACATGAAAAAAAAAAGTCTGGCTTTGCTCGTTGAGAGCAAGGTTTGTGCTTTGGCAAGGGCGGCTGCCTATGGCTTAGGTTGAAGGCTTCCGCCACAGAAGTCCAGGTGGCATGCCGTATTTCAGTGCATGTTGAACCCATCCTCTCTGCACGGTTCACACGCTGAGCAGGAATTTGAGCAAGTTTACATACACGTTCTCATCACTTCATCCAACTCAGGACCTGCCACCCACCAACTCCAATGTCCATTCTGAGTTGAGCAAACAACATCCAAAACTTTGCCGGCAGTCTAGATTCTATCAGGTCAGCTTTTCTTGAGGAATGAGTGCTTCCTTGTTGTTTCAGGTAGCTGGAGGAAATACATATTGGAGAGGAGTCTACTTCAGCTAGCTCAGCCATGTGGCCCTATCTACTGTCTAGCCTTGGCTCAGCTGAGACACCTTGACATTGAACAGCAGCAAGTAATAGCGGATGAAGGATACGATATGGAGGACAATGTTCACTGCTCCTAAAATTTGCACAAGATTCACAAGGTTTACTGTAGAGGCTGTGCCAAGATTTGAAGGATGGCATTTATGTAGAACAGCAGTGTCCTTAGTGCCTCAGAGGCAAATATTGACCTTTTGCAAGTTTGTAGTGAGAAACATGGCAGAAAGATATGCCCTCCTCTTCCTCTAAGCCCCTGTGTCTGCTTAGTTTCCATTGGGCTAATCACAAGCATGAGGGGCTGCATAGTCCCTATCATTTCCTGCCCATGTCATTTAATTTTTAGTATATAATAGATGCAGAATACATAGTTATTTTGATATAATTTTATTGTATTTCACTAATTTCTACAATTTAAAATTTCATACTTAATGCATGTGACTTTTAGGAAATGACTGTGTAAGTAAAATATAAGGACTGTAACCTTTATATCTCTCCTTTTTATACATTTTATTTTCAACAATTTCATGCATGTATACAATGTACTGTGGCCCTTACCTTCTCTTGTCTCTCTCTCACTTCTTTTGACCCCCTGTGTCTTCCCAATAAATGCTCCCCACATACACACTTCAAGCCATTTTGTGTGTAAATCCATGCAGATGGCCACAGCTGCTGTATATTCATATGTGCTGTGTCATGTCCCAAATCCAGCATTTCAGAGCTCCCCTCCTTGTCCTCTGGCTCTTTCTTGTCTTATATCCCTCTTTCATGTTGTTCCCTAGACCTTGGAGGTGGTAGCACAGATAACCTGTTTAGGGAGGAGTCTCCAACAATCATTTTTTCTTAGCACTTTGACATGTTATGAGTCTCTGAATTAACCACTGCCCTCTGCAAAACAGAGGATCTCAGACGAAGTCTGAGAACAGCACTATGGCTGTAAATGTCTATCAATATAAATGCAAACACTAGAAGGCAGTTTGACAACATGTCCATCCACCAAAATGTCAGTAGTAGGGAACATTTAACTTTTTTTTTTCTATTGGCATTTTCATTTTCTCAAATTGCCAACTTGCTAACATAGGGAAACCTGGAATGCTATAAAGATATTTTAATAGTGCCTTAATTTGAAATAACTTAAGACTCTGACTTACAAAAGGCCTTTGAGATGAGAGTCCATACTGCCAGTGATGGTGCCCTGGCAAACATGTAACTGTTGTCTGCATCTATTACAAGTCAGTGGTAGAAACATCTGGGAAAACGAGTGTCTTTCTCTTTAGCTCAGAGTCATGGTGGGGAGTGGCTACCTAGCTGGTGACTGACAACTTGACCAGCCCTTCATACCTAGACTGGGGCAGACAAAGAGACTGGAAAATATCAGATCAGAAGTGTGGTGATTCATTCAAGGCAAGGCCATCAAGGCGAAGAGTGGCTCCTGAACCAAGAGGACACAGACTTTCACAGTGATGAGCTGGAGTTCTTGAGTGATGGGGTAGAAAAGACTGTCCTCCAGCCAGACCACAAATAGAACAGCAGAGAATTAAGCTGTGGAAATGTTGGGACCTGTTAGTTACATAGCTAGATTTTTATATGGAAACAATGAACTCCAAATTAGAGAAAGTAGCCCTGGAACCATTTCTGGGACCCCCGACTGAAGTGGCCAGGAAACCCCTAGAGAGCAAGGGGAATATATATGAGCTTCAGGAATGGGGGTGAGGATGGGAGAGAACTGCCAGGTACCGAAGCAATTTTAGATCTATGAAGGAACAGAGAAAACATGTATACATTGATGGGTAAGTTTATCACACTCAGGGCTTTACCATTCATGAAACATAATAGTGAAATTAGCATGGACTTGGTCTCTAGGGTTTCTTGCCAAAGGTGTTCAATATATCTTAGGAAGCTGAGGTAGGATTGCTATGAGTTTGAGGGAGTTAATACCAGGCCATCCAGTTGATATACAGCAAGATTTGATCTAAAATAAATAGTAAGTAAATAAATAAATTTTAGAAGTAATTTATGTTTTGGAGACTTTTCATATATTCTGAATTTTAAAAGGGAAATATAAAATTCTGTGTGGGCTTTTTTAAGGGGAGGGGTCTGGTCTTATTTTAATGAAGCTGTCCTATAAGGTAAAGATAGTTTGCTCTGGGAATGTGTATCGATCCATGTTAATCTGGTAGCTAAGCAGGTTGTCTTAGTTATTCCTAGGCCTAGCAAAGGTAATTCACTTTGGATTCTTTCTAAAGGACATGATTACAATTGTATTCATCTTTATTTTATTTGTTGTTACTCTGTGTGTGTGTGTGTGTGTGTGTGTGTGTGTGTGTGTGTGTGTGTACATGTGATATGGGAACAAATGCCATGGAGCCCGTGTGTGTTAGTTAAGGTTTCTATTGCTGCAATGAAACACCATGACCAAAAAGCAAGTTGGGTAGGAAAGGGTTTATTTGGCTTACACTTCAGCATTGCTGTTCATCTCTGAAGGAAGTCAGGACAGGAACTCAAACAGAGCTGGATCCTGGAGGCAGGAGCTAATGCAGAAGCCATGGAAAGGGGCTGCTTACTGGCTTGCTTCACATGGCTTGCTCAGCCCACTTTCTTATAGAATCCAGGACCAACAGCCTAGGGATGGTACCACCTACCATGGGCTGGGCCCTTTCTCACTGATCACTAAATGAGAAAATGCCCTACAGCTGGATCTCAAGGGGGCATTTCCTCAGCTGAGGCTTCTTCCTCTCTGATGACTCTAGCTTATGTTGACACAACACCAGCCAGTCCACCTTGTAAGGGTCAGAAGACCACATTGTGGAGTAGGTTCTTTCCTGTCCTTACATGAGTTGTGGATATTGAACTCACATCATCAAGCTTTGTGGAAAATGCTTTACCTGATGAGCCACTTTACCAGCCCTGGGAGTGCATATTTCTTGCTGGGAGAAGTCAGGCCTCTCTCGTGATGCTACATTACAAAATCCCTTCCTTGATGCCATGTTAAACAGGCAGTGATGTCCGTGGGACAGATGCCCTTGTCTATGTATGACAGCAGTACTAGTGTTCTCAAGAAACTCTTCTTTGAAATCACTTTAAGATGGAACCATCATTTCTTTCTGACTGACCCAATACAGTCTTAACTAATTTGGTAAAAATACATTTTTTAAAACCATGACTCTAAATTTTACTAACAAAGTGACACCTCTCCAACTTTTGCTCAAGTTTAAAACTGTCTCTTATTTTTCTTTCCTTATAGTTAAATCAATTTTCTGAGGTCTAACACATGTATATCTGAGTGCCAAATGTCAGCAAGTTATAGGAAGTTGCTGGCATTTCACTGCTTAAAACATTATACGTTACTTTTTACTTCTTCTGGGGCACATCATGGGCCTGAGTCCTGAGGCTGCACAGGGTTCTATCACCAAATCTAAGATAATACAGTCAGCAGGTAGAATAGCAGCTAAAGCATATCTACTTTGTGTTCAATGATGTTTTCCATTGTTTTATAGTCAACAGGATTCTGTCGACATTCAGAGATCACCATGTTCTCTTTAATTTTAGTGCCCTGGTGATTCACTCGATAACTGTGAGAGATGTGCTCTGTAGTATCTACCGTTTTCAAAACAGTGACCAGTATGCAGTATGCAACAGAGTTCAATAAATGCATTTAGTGATTTTAGTTTGTTTATGAAGCAGAGTAGAGGAGAAATAGAAATATTATTTTGCTGTTGACTTAGTTTAAAGATTATAAATTTTTTCTAACGAGCCCAAGTCAGTTTATACCTCTTGGGGGTGATGAATTCTGTCAGAAATTGTGCCATTCCCTTCAGACAGGAGCGCCCACATGGAGGAGCTTGACACCCGCCCTCTTCTAGATCCTCTCTGGGCAGTGTTGATGCCCTGCTACTCCTGCTTCTGCCCCTGCAAGCATGACTATGATTATGTTAAGAGGCATGCCAACCAGACAAGCACCTAGGACACCAGCAGCCTTTCTGAAGGGTTGGAGCAATGACACATTAGAAACAGGTGCTGGTAAGGGGTTGCTACCTATACTCTGTTCTGCCAAGAGCAAGTGAAAATAACCCTGCTCAGTGGTGCCTGTCTTTCCCATGGAATGTTCTGTGGAATCCAAACTCAACAATTAGAGTACAAATTTCTAAAATAGAAGGTTTGACACATGACTATTTAGAAAGAACATATGATACGATCACCCAAATGTTAAATCTTTTTATATAGTTGCAGAATTTTTTCTGTTTCAGAAAATAGATGAAATAAATGGAAGACACAAGGAGAAGGGGAAGGAGGAAATCCAAAGACTATAGAAAAGGAGGAATTTTTTTTCTTATTTTTCTTGTTAAAATGATTGAATCTGTTTTAGTCAGTAGAACTGAGTCCAGTGGATTACCTATTTCCATATTTAATTTTTAATGACAGCAAATAAGTTCTTATTCTCTCTTCTCAGTTGGCACTGAATATTGTTATCTGGAGGGGGGACAACATAGTAGTAGATCTTAGTCTAGTTCCAAGTTGTTTCTGGCCACTGATACTCCATTTTTACAGCTGTGATAGTCAGCCTTCGTTATCAACATGGCTGGATTGAGAATCCCCTGGGAGATTGGTGAAGCACACCTCTGCGCATGCTTGTGAAGGTATAGAGGTGATTGACTGAGTGGCACCATCCCCTGGACTGGCAACGGTGATGGAATGGAAGAGATAACAACACATGACCAGTGAGCACTACTATTCCTACCACTGCTTCCTATACCATGAAGAACTTCTCATGTCACACAGTCCAGCAGCCATGACCATCTGCCTAAGTGTATTTAGCCAAGAAGCCATGAACCAAATCCTTTTAAACCATGAATGAAAATAAATAATTTCTTATTTTAAATTTTCTTATTGAGTGTGTTGTCTCAGTGAATGATAAGAAGAGCATCCTGTGCAATGGGTCTCATGCCATGGCCATCTTAATCATCTTCGTTCTCTCAGTCCAGATTCACCCTGACCTTGAAGATACTCTTGCTAGTGATTGGTGTTTAGCATCATAGGCTCAACTGTACTTCACTGAGACCATTACAACAAATAGCTGATGCCCAGTGTTGATGACAGACAGGCTCAAAGACAGTAGTGCATAGTTGGCACAGGGCCACCCACAGTTGGCATTAGTGACCTGCAGAAATGGAGACATCCAATGTGAGGTGTGGAAGGAGTCTTCTGACAGGTTTATAAGCAGAAAAAATCCAAAGGACATGTGGGTATTGTTATTCTGGTTGCAAATTAGAAATGTTTGATTAAACAGTTACTTTATAGTTTTTAATATGTCAGTGAGTGTGGAGTCAGCCAACTTCACACTGGCTCAACTACTCAGCAGTGACAGCAGAGGTACAGTGTTCAATCTCCTTGTGGTGGTGCAATGTTGGCTTTTGTCTTTATTGTTGGTTTTTGTCTCCATGCCCATAGTTTAAGATGACAATATCCCATGGCTCTTCAGATTACAAATTCATGACTAAGCCAAGATAATGAGAGATCATCCTAGAGTATATCTCCTTCTCACTAAGAGCAAATGTTTTCTCATAACCTCCCTAGGTCACATGGACACTTAGGTCTCAGCGGTCACAGCAACCACATGTCCACCTCTAGTTTTTACAGAGCAAAGACAGCAGGAAGAAATTTGCTGTGAGTAGCTTAGAATAACCAAGTACCCATCCTCAAGATTCTGATAGTGAGTGTAAGAGGGAAATTGGAGCCCACAGAGTATGTAGAAGGATCTGCTGGTGCCAAGTGTCATGATATGGGGATCCCTGCAAATACTAAGACCAGCAGATTGATGATCTATGTGAGGCAAGAAGGAAATCTAGTACAGCATGACTTAGTTATTCAGTGTCGGATCACACTTCCAGGGTCTGGCACTAGCCAGTTTATGTTTTAGGCATTTAAGTAGAGTACAATTATGAAAAAAATTTCCCTGGTAACAATTATTTCAATCCCAAGTGCATACTAAGGTTTAGGGAAGCTTAAGGGTCTGTGGGAAGATCAGTTATGGTTGTACGTATAATGTTGAGGTCATCAAGCTACAAAGCAAATGTGACATCTCCCCTAAGGATGGGTTCTATTGACTGAGAAACAATGCTAGGGTGGTGGTGGGGAGCACACTACTTTAATCACAGCACTTGGGAGGCAGAGGCAGGTGGGTCTCTGAGTTCCAGGCCAGCCTGGTCTACAAAGCTAGTTCCAGGATAGCTAGGGCTGTTACACAAACAAACCCTGTCTTGGAAAAAGAGAGGAAGGAAGGAAGGAAGGAAGGAAGGAAGGAAGGAAGGAAGGAAGGAAGGAAGAGAGAGAGAGGGAGGGAGGGAGGGAGGAAGGCAGGAAGAAAGAGAGAAAGGAAGGAAGGAAGGAAGAAAGGAAGGAAGAAAGAGAAAGAAAAAAAGAAAGAGAAAGAAAGAAAGAAAGAAAGAGAAAGAAAGAAAGAAAGAATGCTCAAGATAAAGGTCTAGGGAGGAATGGTCTGGGATAAATATTCTGGGGAGTTCAGGTGAAGCCTGTTCCTACAGAGAGCAAAGATTACCAAGTTATTAACTACATCTACTCCCAGCCTTCTGGGTGAAAAATAGGTATACATGTCCTCTCTGTTGAAGAGATAAGCCTCCATGCTTAACTTTGCTGTATTCCCTAGTGCTTATCTGTGAGCACAAAGACCTCATGCTCTCTACACCATGAGGGTAGGAAGTAAATGGCCAACAAGACAAGAGGTAAGCAGCCATTGTCACCTTGAAGTTGAGACCTGCCTCTGCACACATGCTTATGAATCTATTGGAAAAAATCGCACAATATGTGCAGTAATGGAAGTTATGTGATCATAAAATCCTTTGATGACAGTTTGTACAAAACTATTGAATGCATTAGTACTGTGCTGCATTTTAATTTGTGCAGACAAGGATATTACACATGATGCAATTCATGAGAAGATGCTGCTGTGACCAGGAAGAAGCTACATTTTCCTCCTCCCTCAACAGCTCCTCCTGAGAATTTTCAGGTCCCATTTGGCTTTGAACTATGGATCCAAACACTGCTGGTCATTTTAGGATATTCAATCTGACACTCACTTTGAAGTCATGGGCTATTCTGTGATCATTTGTAAATTTGGAATAGGAAATGCTAAATTTAGAAGGTAAAGAGTGAGGCCAACATTGCCTATAAATATCTTTCATAGCTTGAAATCAATAACAAAAAGAATAGATATTTGTGAATGTTCTCTAGGGTAGTAAAGCCTAGTTATTTGAGTTATTTATCAAAATGAATGTTGTTCTAAACTACCAGCATTAGATCACGAGCAGCTGTACTGACCACCAGGTCTGAGTTTAGTTTTTGTCCCACTGCCTCAGTTTCTTACCACTCTGAGATATTTTACTGCATGCCACAGAACATAGAAGTACTGTTCCCTAGAAACATAATGTCTGAGTCTTCCCACAAGGTTTATCTTCATTCATCTATCACTCACCTCTGTCTTCTTTGTGTTTTGAATTCATTTTATTCTCTTCTAAAAAGACCCTTTCACATATCCAGAAAGGGCGTCTTTTAGCAGCCTTGGAGTTCACTGGCAGCCTTGTAGTTCTTGGGCTGAGAAGAGGACATGTCTGCTCTCAAGGCAGAGAAGGCTCTGTAGTCCTGTTTGGATTAGCTCAGAATCCATCATGGACCTACGGGAGAGTCGGGTATAGTCTTCTTGTTGAGTGAATCTGGATAGTGAACGTACATCTCTGGATGAAATGGGTTGGAATGGAGCCCACTTAACCTGTTAGAAAAAAAGAAGTTGACCAAGGGAAGACCATCTGTATGACACAACACAAAGCAAGAACATCAGATGTCAGATGTCTGCCCAGCAGCAAATCAGCATGCCATAAAACCCAGCACTGAGAAGTGGGAAATCACTGTTCATTCCTGTACTACTATAAATGGGATATAGCTGCACTCATATGTAGGAGTAGCAGAGAAACACAAGATGCCTGCTAACTTAGATCAGCTTAGCATAACAATAATATCTACTGGTTCAGAGTAGCATTTGTGCTTATACTGGGTGTATTATTTGTTTGGGGAATTCTTCATAAACCTTTAGGGAAATTACATCTTTCTAATGAGGAATTTGGTGCTTAGAGTCACCTGCTGTCCTTCAGGTGAGTGTGGCAGAACACCTCTGAATTAAAGGGTAATTCTTTATAGTGGGATTCATTGCAGTGACCTCTGAGATGTTCTAGTATGCCCTAGAATCACTTTGTAGTTTCTTATGATACGCACTGATATCCAGGGAAGATCATTTAACAGAATACATTGGTTTCCTTCCTTATTCTGCAAATTATATTTATACCTGTATTTTATAAATTTAAGTAATGTGTAAAATGGATGGTAATTATCCTATGAATTAATTTTTTATGCATTAACACTAAAGTGCTGGAGAGATGGCTCAGCAGTTAAAAGGAAGTACTGGTTTTACAGAGGACCTGGATCAGGCTCCCAGCTCTCACACTGGGTGGCTCACAATTCCATCCAGGGAATCCATTGTCTTCTTCTGGCCTCCATAGGTACTACACACATGTGCACATATCCATACACATAATTAAAATTGAAGTAAGAATTTAATAGTAAAATAGTGCTAAATGTATTTATTTCCTGAATAATTTAAAAATTCTAATTGATGATATTGTTTTGCCGTCTTCAATAAATATTTGCAACCTTGAACTAGTCTTTGCCTACATTGTCACAAATTTGAAATCAGTGGGAAAAAAAATAATATACTTTCCTCTACTGAAAATGTGAAAGTAAATCTACTTGTTTCTTCTGTTGTGGTGTAGAGGTAGAAGTGTTGGGAGAGTATTGGCCAGGGAGAAACATTTGAAAAGGTCCAAGATAAAATCACAAATCAATTACAAAGAATTCAAAATTAATTCTCCTTTCAGCTACCGTTAATCAGTCAACAAGTATATTTGTGGTGTTGGGCATTAGAGTATTGGGCATTAGAGTATTGGGCATTAGAGGAGAAGTTGGGATCCCAACAAATAAAAATATGGGATGTCTGATTTCAAAGTCAGGAAGACAAGCACAGTGAAGCAGTGTGAGAAGGGCCAGGCTGAAAGCCCCGAGACAGCATAGAATTGGATTGGAAGAGTAATTAGCAGTGTTTATGGAAGGTTTGATGCTGGAGTTAAAAAGGATAAGAACAGCCAGAAGATGATAATGAGGAGAAACTAAAAGGGGTTCCAAACTGAAGAGGCAGTATGGATTGTGACCAACATCATCTGAAAAACAGGATTGGGATGAAGACAAAGAGTATTTGAAATAGTTTGGTATAATTTAGGGTAGAGTATGATATGGTCAGAAAGAGTAAGTGATGGGGGGGTAAAAACATTTTTGTTCTATCTCACTATGACAACATTTTAGGGCCCCACCTTCAAATAAGTAGAACTAACTATTCTGCTGTCCACAAAAGCCATTGGCAGCATAACCTTTGCCCCAAAGTTCCGTCTACATCAAAAGTCCATGGCTGGAGGATACTGATTATGTGAAGAGGTGACAAAGCCATGTTTGGACACTGGAAATGATTGAAAACTGGGCGAAAGTAAAGAGAGTGGAATGAGGCATGTGTGGGTCAATAAACTAAGCATCTAGACAGCTCATGGATGTGCCTGATTAAAGAGCACAAAGGGCATTCATACTTGGCCTCCAATGTAGAGAACATCATTTAACTACATCCTGGAAAAATGACAGGGCCACTCCTTTGAAATGGGATAACTGCTTTGGATAAGGGGGGCAGTGCAAAAAAGGGCAGAATTACTTTAGACTCCTCGGCCTTCTTTCTGATAAGAAATAGTGAAGGCATCATGTAAGGCTAAAAATATCAATCTCCAATGAAGAAAGGAAAAACATAGAATCACAGATTTTTCTACTGTGCACAAAGGAAAGAATTTAATGCCTTCCTGATAGAAATAGAATACTCAGGAATATGTTTTCCTGTTTATGAGGGATGTTTTCAAGAGCTGTATTTCTTTAAAATTATGGTCATTTTGCAATGTGTATATTCAATGTTTAGAGGGTTTATTTATATAGCCATGTGTAATGTGAGAAGAAAACATGTGAATAGAAAACTGTATGACATGAATATTTCTAGACTAGACTATCTATCCACTCCTGTGATTTTTCTCAGGACACATATGTGAGCCTAACCATGAGAAATCACAGCTGCTTCCATTGTGGCTGCTCTCTATCACCTTCTAAATCTTCATCAAGCTTTCTGATTCTCAACCCAAACCTACCTATCAACGAAATACTAGTTAACACACTGTCCCTGCTCCTGAATTGAAAATACCAGTGCTCTTTCTTATATGTTGTCTCCTATAACTAAAGACTGGTAAAATGATAAAGGAAGATTTTAATATGAGAATGGCATCTTCTTCTCCTCTTCTTCATTCTTCCCCCTCTTTTCTTCTTCCCCCTCTTTCTCTTCCTCCTCCTCCTCCTTCTTTTAACTTTTCTGTTCTATGTATGGGAGTTTTGCTTGCATGTATGTGTGTGCACCAGTGTATGAAAATGCTACAATGAAACTCCAAAATTAAGCAACAAGGTTAAAAAATGATTCAAAAAAAAAAAAAAGAAGAGTGACAAACCTTCCGACTCCTAACAGTGGGCTAAAACAGAAAGACATAAAACACCATATGTTGGCTAAAAACAAAACATTGTGGGGCACTGCTGATTGAAAGCCAAAGTGTGTGAGCACTTGGAAGGATATTTGTCAGTATCTAAAACACACACACACACACACACACACACACACACACACACACACACACACAATTATCTAACAGCCATATTTATGTAGCTCTCTGAAATGCCCACATATGCATGAGTATACCAGTATTATACAAAACCCTAAACAGAAAATACATTGTATTAGTTAGAGTTTCTATTGCTGTGAGGAGATACCATAAAGGAAAATATTTAATTTTGGCTGGCTTATAGTTTCAGAGCTTTAGTCCATTATCATAATAGTGGGACATGGCAGTGTGCAGGCAGACATGGTGCTCGAGAGGCAGCTGAGAGATCTACATCTTGGTCTGTAGGCAACAGGAAGTGAACTGTGTACTAGGCCTGACTTGAGCATATATGGCCTCAAAGTCTGCCTCCACAGTGACACACTTCCTCCAACAAGGACACACCTATTCCAATAAGGCCACACTTCCTAATAGTGCCATTCCCTATAGGCCAAGCATTCAAACACATGAGTCTATGGGGCCATTCCTTTTCAAACCACCACCTAATATTTGCAACAACATGTATACTTGGGAAGAAAGTGATGAGAGTGTAGATATAGAATAACAATGCTAAAATGACTGAAAGTGTGGGGAAATCTTTGGTGACAGATGTTAGAATGGCAATATCTTGAGTAGAAAGAAGGGAGTGATTAGGACTGGAGAATGTGTGAGTGTAGCTTGTCTGCTGTTAGGGACCAAGATGTCAGGAACCAAACATGAACCAGGGAAAGTACTAGCTAGGCCAGAGAACAAGTCATAAGCCCACTGCCCCTTCCCAGAGCAGTAACTGGAGGCCCCCAAAGATAAGAGAACATCCCACAGTCAGGTGCCATGACAACCGAACGTAAAGAGCATTCCATGGTCAGGTAGCCTAGCAACAGAATAAACGGCCCCTGACCAGTGACCTTAGCTGACATCTCGCAGCTGCATGATCTGCCTCACACATCTTGCACCCCTTCCATGTTCTGTACATCCCTTTTCCCCTTCCCTCCTCCCTGCCCCTTCCCCTCCTATGCTATATAAGCCTTGTGGAGAAAAATAAAATTGGCAGCTTGATCAGAATCTTGTCTTGCTGTCCTCCTTTGTGTTGCCCATCCCTTTCACTCGCTCCCAAAGGTGGGTCACCCCCATTGAAACCCCGCTGGCCGGGGCAGTCTGCAATCACTAGTATTTTATTTTGTAACATGGCTGGTGGTTACACGGTTTTTTAGTCAGGGTTCTTTAGAGTAACAATTTATGGAATGAATATTTCTCTCCCTCCTCCTCTCTCTCTCTATCTACATATATATGCAGAGATATGTATATGAATCTCTCTCTACATATATACACACACGTATGTATGTATGTATGCATGCATGCATTTTGGGATTTATTAGAATTTTTTATGAGCCGTGATACAGTTAATTCAACAATGACTGTTTATGGATGGAAGGTTCAAGAATCCAGTGGTAATTCAGTCCACAAGGCTGGATGTCTCAGCTGGTCTTCAGTATATGCTGGAGTCCCATAGAAGTAGGCTCTATTGACAGTTAAGAAATGGACTTGCTAGCAAGGCAAGAGTAAGCAGGCAAAGAATAAAAGCTTCCTTTTTCTGTCATTAAATAGACTTCTAGCAGAAGGTATGGATCAAGCTAAAAAAATATGGATTAAAAGTGTGTCTTCCCACCTCAAGATTGGATTTGAAGGTGTGTATTCTTACCTCAAAGATCCAGATTAGAAGTGGATCTTCCCATTTCAAGTAAAGTAAAGCAAAATTCCCTCACAGGTGTGCTGCTCCTTTTTGGGGTTTTAGTTAATTCCAAACATAGTCAAGTTGACAACCAAGAGTAGCCATCATACATGAGGTATGTATTTTGTGATAATTCATCTATGTATGTACTTATTTATATTTTTCTGTAAATATGGTGTGGTGCGTGTGTGTGTGTGTGTGTGTGTGTGTGTGTGTGTGTGTGTGTACATTCACAAAAAGGTTTATTTTGAAGATGTGCATTTATTTAAGCAGTTCCCTGTACTTGTGGCATCCAGAGCTCATCTGTCAAATAGGCAGATTTTACTGCTGACAGAACCTGAACAGAAGAGAGTGTCCTGCTTGACCTCTGTGGGGAAAGGGTGATTTGCTGTGAAATTAGCATCTGTATTTTTAAATTCTAACAATAAAAAGGTCAGTATGGTTTAGCTGCATGCCTAAATTGAATGGCATGCAATCACTTGGTAAAGTCATGGTAGTCAAATCTGTATAGAATGAATAATTTTTGACAGGGTTTAGACATACATAATTTGACTGTGGCTAGAATAGTGTCACAGCTTCCTTGAACTGAGTAGATAAAGAATGGATGTGCTAACAGAGAAATAATTGGCCCTGGTGGGATTGAGCAATGGGCCAGGCACTCTGCTTCCTAAAATAATTTCCATGTCTCCAAGGTAACGCCTAGTAATCAGTGATGGGTTTTCCATAGCACATTTAGCACAGCACAAGTATAAACAGATTGCTCTGGCTTACAGATGAGACACTTACAAAGCTAAATTACACCTAGTTATTCATCTATGAAATCAGAAGTTAATAGATCTGAGGGATGACTTAAGGTACATCTTCAGGACCAAGTCACGCTGCTCAGTGTCAATGCAAGGTGTCCCACCATCTGGTTCTTTCATACGTTGTCTTCCTGCCTCAGACTTTTCTGTTCTTTTCTAATACACTTTGTAGATTAGCAATTACTCCTACATGTTGTATATCTGCCCCTCAAAACTTCCAGACTTGGTGTGCACAGGCTCCCCACTTTCTGTACTGCAAAGCATTTCCCTTAGTCACCTCCCTGGGAAGTCCCAACCTTCCTTCCAGAGCTACTTGTTCTATCTCAGACGTGCTGTGCTTTGCTGCAAACCACTTTGTGTTTTCATGGCTGAACTTGTGTTCCATATGTCCCTCATGTCTGGAATTCCTTGAACCTGGAGATGTTGTTTAACACACCTCTATGAACACAGCCCTATTCTAATGCATATTCTCTACAGAATGCTTGGGAAATAGTGACTGAAAAGATGCGAAAAACTTTCTCTTTAGACAAATTGCCAGAGAAAACATCTAAATGGCCAGCAAGCATATGGAAAAACTCTCCAATCTCATTGTGATTGGGACAACTGAAAGTCTGTATAATATACATTACTTTATTGCTTAGATGTAAATGTTTTAAAAACTGTAATATTCAGGCTGGTATGCTACATTTGAGACATCTTACCATATACTCTCAAAAATAAACTTTGACCTAGAAACATATAACTGTTTCTTCTTTAACCCCTCTCCCCAAAAGCCCCAAAATATGGCTGTGTATGAATGGCCAAGGTATGTTTAATGATATTCATAATAAATAAAATTTAATTTCAGCACAGGATTCCACAACAATGGAATGCTTATATAGTTGTGTGATACTTCTCTACAATGGAGCAACATACTTCAGGGAAGGCTTAATGAAATAGGAAAGGCCTTAAAAAACAAAATTACTTAATAAGTAGGATAACAAAATGCACATCAAATTTAGTATGAATTTAAATATTTTTGCAAAGATCATTATTGAGAAATAAGTCATTTTCATATGTTGATTTTGTATCCTGCTACTTTGACAACAATGTTTATCAGGTTTACCAGTCATCTGATGAGGTCTTTGGGGTCTTAAGTACAGGATTCTGTTATCTACAAATAGTCATAATTTGACATTTTCCTGTACTATTTGCACCACTTTTATTTCTTCCTCTTGTTTTATTTTTAGTGCTATATTGCTAGAAGAAAGTGGGAAATTGTCTCCTTCCAGATTTTAGAAGAAATACTCTTCATTTTTCCAATTTAGCATAATGTTAGCTATGGTTTTGTTCTATGTGGTCTTCTTTATATTAAGATAAGTTTCTTCTACTTTTAGTTTCTTCAGGAATTTTATCCTAAAATGTTGTTGAACTTTACTAAAGGATGTTTCTGCACTGATTCAGGTAGTTATGTGAGTTTTGTCCCCATGTCAGTTTGTGTAATGAATTATACTTAATGATTTGTGTATGTTGAAACAAACTTGTATACCTGGAATGAATCCAAAGCGGTCACATCAGTGATCTTCTCAATGTATCCTTGAAGATAACCTGCAAGAATTTGAGGACTTCTTTGTCTATGTTTACCAGAGAAATCAGTCTATAATTTTCTATACTTCTCTTCCTTTGTTCAAGCCTTATCTAGTTTTGGGATCAAAGCAGCACTGATTCTTGAGACTGAGTTTGGGATCAGCTTGCCATTCAGTGAAGCAGCTTGAGGAGCACTGATGTTAGCTTTTCTTTACAAAGTTGGTAGAATTCATCAGTGGCCCATCCAGTCCTAAGATTTTTCTGTTTTGTAAGGTTCTTTTTTATTGCTTCAATCTCATTGATTTTTATGGATCTGTAACCACAAAGCCATCATTCTAGCCCCTTCTCTGATTTTTTAAATGTGAACACTGAAGCTATAAACTTTCCTCTTAGTACTTCCTTAATAATATCTAAAAAATTCTGATAAATTACACTCTCATTTTCCATTTGATACCAGAATTTTTCAAATTTCTTCCCTGATTTCATCAATGACCCACTGGTCATTCAAATGTATTGTTCAGTCTACATGGTTTTTTTTTTTGTATATTTTCTCCAGTTTTTCTTGACAATAAATGCCAAGGTTCATTCTATTATATTAATCAATTATATAATAATTTCATTAGATATCAGAAATTTTTAATTTCATAAAATGTGGTTTGTTCCTTAGGATGTGGCCTACTTTCAGAAGATTCTCTGGGATGCTAAAAATTTTTGTAATAATGTTTAGTCTATTTTATCCATTTTGTGGTTTAAGGGTTTTGTTGATTTTTATTTTGGATGACCTATCTAGAGATGAGAGAGGAATATTGAAGTCACCCACTATTATTATATCAGGATCTATCTAAACTTCCTGTCTGTTGGTATTTGTATTCTGAAAAAATGGATCCTGAAGTTAGATGCATATATATTTACAGTTGTTATATCTTCTTTGTGTACTACTTCATTGATATGTAATGGCTGCTTTATCTCTTTAGATGAATTTTGGTTTGAAGTATACTTTATTGCTTATGAAAATAGGTATGCCAGCTTGTTTGCAGCTTCTGCTTGCTTGACACATTGTCTTCAGTCCTTAGATTCTTACTCCCACCCATATCTGTGTGTCTTTGCCTTTGAGGTGTGTTTCTTGTAGACAGTGAGCAGTTGGACCTAATTTTTTAATCCAGTCAGCTAGCCTGTGTCTCTTCCTGGGCTAGCATTCAATCAAGTTGGCAAATATTTATTCTTAGGGCTTAATATCTACCAGTCCATATTTCCAGTCTCTTAGGATTTCTGGCAAAAGATCTGATGCTGTTTCAATGTTTCTGCTTTTGTAGGTGAGTAGACATTTTTCTTCTCAGAGATTCATATCTTTGCATGGTACTTTTCACATCTTGGCTATAATGTTTTAGCTTTTTCCCTTCACATACCTATTTGTAGTTCTAAATGCCTCTTGTGTTTACTTGTCCAGTTCTCTCATTAGATTTGGGGATTTTTCTGCTATAATTTTTTGAAAAGATTCACAATGACTTCAGTTTTATCTCAGCTCCTTTGCACCCCAGAGCTCTTGAACATTGTGGTCATGCTCCTTTGCTTTCCTTTCCTTTTGGATGTTGAAATGGAGTATTCTGTCATTGTGGTCTTTATCTAACATTCTTTGTTGGCCTTGCTGGAATCTATTGGTGCTACTCTTCCCTCTGTATATTTGACTAAGTTTTTTAATTACAATATTTCCATATTTTTTAAAACTGCCAAATTCCTCTCTCAAATTTTCATCCATGTTGCTGATGTTTTTCATCTATATTGCTCATTTTCTCATTCTTTTTGCTAATTGATGTTAAGAAAATACCTGACAAAAGCAGCTTGATAAGGGGTGAAGGTGGTCTTACTTGGGGTCATGGTTTGAGGGATACAGTCCATCATGGTGGACAAGGCATCTTTTGGAGAAGTCATCTTTTGGAGAAGTCATGATGCCTTGCTCCTTATTTCTGTTTGGACTTCTGCTGGTATTTAGACAATATCATCTAGTTTTAGGGAGGACCTATGACTATATGTTCCTATGGAACAGCTTACTCTTGAAGGCTCAATCAGCAGATCAATTCAACAAGGACAAAACAAACCATGCATATGCTTCCTCCAAACACTTCTAAACATTATCAACAATGCTCAGATCTCTTCTCTAAAGTGCCCCTTGAATAATTCATGGCAGTTTTAGTCTGTAGTCTGCAGAGGCAAGAAATGACATAGAAGTCCTGTGGAACTTCTTTCCTATATCTAGAAGGCTTGTTCAAATTTTTTAGAGTATTTTATTTATTTTCTAGTAACTGGGTAACTAAAATATGTTGGTAAAAGAACAATTCTTTTTAAAAGATGGGAAGAAAGGAATCACAATGCTTCTTGAGAATGTGGAACCAAGAAGTATAACATATACCTATAGTTACCATGGGAATACTAGAAGGCAGATGATATTATCCACAGCCTTTCCAAAGTCACTGTAGTAAGTAGTAAAGTCATATTTTTATTTTAGGCCTGATTGTTAAATATTTCATGTTTTTTTAATATCAATTAAATATCCTTCTAAGCAAAATTTGAGTTCTGTATAGTCTGCTTTAATTAGGGGATAAAAATATTTACTGTGAGTCATATGATTCATTGCTTCTGTAAGTATTTTTTGCTTTCTAAATCATAATTTACACAAACAACAAGCAAACCCCTTGAAAGCAGCAATGATGTTAAACGCATCCTGAGTCTCATCCTGGGACCAGCTCTGGGTCAAAGCCAAGAACAGGAGCTCAGTGGGAGATGCTGGGCTGAATTAATTAGATCCTACAGCAGGAGCTCAAATCATCCTACTACCAAGGTACCTCAAATTTCTAATTATCTCAAACTAACAAAATAAAAGGGTGTTGCCTTTTCTTGTGTCCATGCATGTGAGCCCTTTTCCCAACCTTGAGAGCAGGTTTCATTGTCAAGAAACTTGTCCTCTTAAGATTCTGGTGCAACCATCAGAAATACCTTTTCCTAGGTCTGTGAAAACTGTCAGCATACAGATTTAGACTTAAGGATTAAGGGCTACTCAGTTTTATCTCTTCTAAAAACACTTGTTCATTTGTCTATGACCATTGCTACAAACACTGCCTTCTTGGACAACCCTGAAAGTGATAGACAGTTTATAGAAACACTTCAGGTTCTTGTGAATTTTTAATATTGTCCCTTTAAGTCTTTTTGGGGATTTTTATTGTTTCTGATGAAAGTCACCAAAATGAAAGCTTTGACAAATACAATCTGTAGCCAGATTCCCTTTTGAATAATCTATTTCCTCATCTCTCCGAGAAAGCAATGATTCAAAGAAAATCTGTAAAAGAGAAAATTAAGAACAGCATGCTGTGAGCTCGCACTATGGACCTGGAGCTGCACACCTTAGTGCATTTGGAATCACACATCCATGCCATTCCAGTTGGCTTTCAGCTGCCATATGAAACACTCTCCAAAAGTAACTTGGGGATGAAAGGGTTTATTTCATCTTACAGTATCCAGGACACTCTCCATCACTAAGGGAAGTCAGGGCAGGAATTAAAGGCAGAAACTTGTAATCAGGAACTGAATCAGAAACCTTGGAGGAACACTGTTTACTGGCTTGCTCAGTTATCTTTCTTATATAGCTCAGGCCTACTTGCCCAATGATACTGCCCACATCAATCAGTAATCAAGAAAATGTCTTATAGGCCAGTCAAATGGGGACCATTCCTCAGTTATGGTTCCCTCTTCCTTAGTGTCCAGTTTGGCCAACTTGACAGGACCAGTCAGCACACTGTGACTCAAACCTCTCTTTTAGGAAGTTGTAGATGAAGGGCTGTGAAAATCATTTCCTGCAACAAGCTCTCTAAGGTTATACTCTGCCTGGATCAGTGTCTCTGGCTCTAACCTTCCCAACAAACACAGACTCAAATATTAGTGTGTTAGAGTCCTGTGCCTAGTCTTCATTGATCTGTGAAAGCACATTGACTGTGAAAAGGTGAGAGTCAGTTTGTAGCGATGAATTAGTGAGTAGTAACATTTTAACACATGACGAGAAGCTGGGCATGGTACTTGAACCTAAGATAGTAGGATTCCAAATATGAGGAAATTCCAGGCTACATAGCTTTACCCTGTCTCAAAAACAGGAACTTAAGATTAAAAAGGAGAGATAAGAATTTTTGCATCTATTTTAACTCTATCACTTGATAGATTTTTTTTTTAAAACAAAAATGAAAATCTAGTTTTATACATTTGGAAACTTATTGACACAGCTATCTTCACGACATGTTTGTATGTAAGTTAGTTCCTGGCGTGGGCTGGATCTGGGCAGAGAAGCATATGGAGTCTGAACAGGATGCTGCACAACCACAGATCTCCATCTTTTATCAGGATTTGTTTCTCTTCAGGCTTTAGCCTTGCAGTCTTTCATCCTGTGAGCTCCTGAACTTGAATCTTTCCCTGCTGGTAAGAAGGAAGCCGACTGAGCATTTGCAACTGACAAACACAGACTGAAACTATTTCCTGAAGCTTCCACACTTTAATATGTGAGGAGGCTCCTTTCCTGGAAGCTTATGGGTTATTATAAGCCACTTGCTGAATCAGCCTGACTCAGGATGGTTTCCATGGAAACCAACTTTCTCTTCCTTCTAATCCAGGAAGCAGCTGAGTCAATTCCAGCTCCTGAACAACGTATCCCTGAAGTCCTACTACTCTTTCCACACTCGTGTGGTGTAGAACCTTCTTTATTGCTGTTATCTTGAAATTTAAAGGACTTCATAAAGATCGCAAAATGCTTATAAGGAGCACAAAATGCTTCTATGAGTTAGTTTATTAAACACTGAATACTTCCTTGCCTCTCTGTTTTCTAGGTTTGGGGGTTATAGAAGTAAGAACATGAACCTTATCCTCAGGAAGCTCTCATGACAGCAAACTTGACAAGTAATTAATACAAAGGTTGTCAATGGCAAATACTAAACAGGCAGCATTTAGGCAGTTTGATGAGAGAAAAGGAAAACCCTCTGAGAAGGTTGGCCCAAGTCCTTCAGTGTGCCTTGCCTTCAATATCCCCTAAACAAACTGAGCAGAACTAGCTGCTCTCACCATGGCACCACTGGGCTGCTGGGCTGCTGAGCCACAGGCTCTAACTCCTGTCAGCAATTCTCATGGGTTCTCCATGCTCTTAGATAACCCAGCCTTTCCACTTGTGCATACTTGCTCATTCCAGAACATTCCTTTGGTCTCTTCCTTTTTTTCTTGACAGTCATTAATTTTTTCTTGTTTGTGGACACATAGACCTGCCCCATCTTGAGAGCAGATTCTGAATTCAGGGTACACTCTGCCTCTAGCAACTCCCACTTCTTGTCACTTTTCAGGGGAAAATATTGCCCACCATTCATCCCCAACAACCATCAAATCTCCCTAGAGCCTGTTCAAATCTGAATTGTCTTCTACATTCTACTGAAATTGAGATGTCACCAGGCACTTTCCTGTCACTGATAAAATGATGAGCTGCTTGGTCCTAACCCTCCGAGCCCTTGGGTGTGCCTCCTTCCTCTTCACCACAGAGCCCATGGGTCTGCCTCCTTCCTCAACTGGCTTCCAGGACCACATGAGCAGGGCTGCCTCACACTGCTCTGGGCACCCCTATTCAGCCTCATAGCTTGTGTGTGTGCATGGTCATATGTACACAAGTGCATATGTATGTGCACATGCCAGTGGAGACTACATACCAACCGTAGGTGTCAGTCCTTGGGTGCTGGGACCTTTTCTTTCTTTTCCTTTCCTTTTTTGTCAGACAGTATCTCCATCTAGCCAGGATTTTATCAAACAAGCTAGGCTAGCTTCTCACCAGGGCCCAGTGATCCAGTTTTCTGACTCCCTACTATTGAGAGTACAAGCACACACCACCACACCCGCCTCCTTTTGCACTTGGGTGCTGGAGCTGTAACTCAGCCCTCATGATTGTAAGGCAAACATCTCACTGACTGAGCTTTCTTCCCAGTGCCAGTCTCATTCCGTATTTTTTCATCCTCTAAACACTGGAAGGCTCTACATCTGTCTTTGAACCTCTCGCTTCTTTCTATTTTTACTCACCCTTTTGTGACCACACATCAATCACAGCTTCTCTGCCCTAGCCCGAAATACTCCAATCAAGGTTTTCCACTCCTCAGCATGGGCATGCACCAGGACTGAACAGAACAGAAGGAGGCAGTGATGTCAAAAAGGACCTCCCTGGACCACCATGGGTCTCACTTTCTGTTCCGTGGATGTGGCAGAACATCTCATGACACATTTTCAAAAAGAAGATCAGAGTAGAAGACAAGAACATAAAAAAATCAGCTAAGAGAGTGTGTCTGTGATTGATGTGAGAAACAATGGTGGCCTGAGTCAAGGCTATGGTGAGCAGAAAGCAAAGATGAATGTGGTAGGGTAGTGACATTTCCAGGTGGCAGGTTAGGTGGGAGGGATGCTTCAATGGATGTATGAAGAAGGAAAGTCAGATGTTAGGGTGTGGTGCTGGCAGCACTGTGACAGGGAAGGCACAGAAGGAGTATAACTTGGAAGAAAAGGGAAACCAGAGGTTTAATTTAATCATACCACAATTCCTTTGCTACTGGACATCAAAAGGAAGACGGAATGAGCAGTTATGCGACATGAGTATAGATGACCCTTTAAGATGTAGAAAAAACCTTAAGTTGGTGAGAACACTGATGTATACAGCAATGACTGAAAGGCCTCAGCTTTTCATGGAACAAACTAAGGATCATTAACTATGAATTGCCTCTACTTATGGAAAAACATCCATTAAGCAAAAAGCATGATGTTCTCACATCATCTTCATGCATCTGATGAAAAGGGGAATGGGTTGGTCTTTATTCTGCTGTGAAATGAAGAAGTAGGAGCCAACCAAAGTCATTACTTTGAAAACCTACTTGAAGATTCCATGCATCATCCACACCTTCCCCCAAACCTGGACGCTCTTTATAAATCCTCCCACTCTAACCCCATCGCTCACAACTAACTTTCACAGGAAACACGTGGTCAGAGACTGGGTGAGTAACTAGCAACAGCACCACCATGTCTTTCCAACAACAGCAGGTCTGGAGGCTGCAGGGCCAGCGAAGCCACAGGGAAGCTGAGCTCAAAGTGATTTTGCATCATGAATCATTACCAAAATTGAAAGCGAATTCTGATTGCATAATCTTTATCACTGTAATATGACAATAATCCAAAAAAACACAGCTGGATCTTTGGCTGATGGATGGAGCACGCAATTTCCAGCTGAAGACAACTCAATTTTGCAGCTATAAATTGCACAAATTTGATATGAGCCTTAAGAGGATGCATGAGGAACACTACTGGGTTCGAGTTACAAGGATGTTTTGATTAGAACTTAGCCACATACAGAGAGCCCCTCACCACACAGAAAAGTTCTGAGACTTCATCAGGTTAAATTCCCTGAAGATTTATCTATTGGCTTCATGGAAAACAATGGCAGAATGCTTTCAGAATTATCGTTTATCTTCCTCAAATTCATACTTCAACTAAAACTTTCCACTTGTTGACCTCTTTCCCTAGGCTACTATGTCCTCAACCCTCTCTTGAGCCTTTGAGCTCCCACTAACACTCAGACTCTTCCTCCACAAGACCTGTCTGGAAATCCATAGCTTAAAGTGATTTATGAGCTCCTATAGCAAATAGGGTGAATTCTGGAAATGTTTTGTACATGTTAAATTGCTTGATGACTGTTGGAAATATTATTGCAGCACTTCACATCTCATAATCCTACTTCAACATATTTTGGTTATGAGCCCTTGAATTCCAGGACCTTCAGCAGGTACCCCTGGGTTTTTGGTTTGTTAGAAGGAATTGCTGAAGAGGGAAGCTTGAGTTTGTGGCAATGGGAAGCTGCCAATTGGAGGTAGTAAAGCAGGTATGGACAGAAAAAGGCAGGTGACAGCCCTCTCAGCTTTCTGCACCTATACAGTGATACAGGCAGCACTGGCAAGAAAGTGTGACAATGTACCCACTGGACAGTGGCAAACAGAGATGTTCAGTAGAGTTGGCACCTCAGGTTTTTACTATAGGACAACTCCTTGAGGTAGAGACAAAACACCTCAAGTGACTGATCTAAACTACTCAGTCTCCAAAGTCCCTTGCCTCCTCATCAGGAGGTCAAGTGGTTGCAGCAGTGTGCAGAATAACAAAGCAGACATCTATAGCCATACACTGTTTAGCCTGAACTAGCTGGTGCCACCCAAAGTCTCATGCTAATCAGGCAGATTTTCTAGGGTCTCAGAAGTCATCTTGCTGTAGCCAGAACTTCTCTACAATGGCCATGGTTTGATCACCTCATGGATACTGAGTTAACCCTTTCTTGTGTATTTTCTTTTGGGATATTTAGCTATTCAGCAATGTTCTATGATCCAAGGTATCAATATGGTGCAAGGTATCCATTTTATTAAGTTATTTCCCAATAAATACTTCAATTTTCCCATACATATTCACTATTCTTCATATATCTGGCTCAGCCATTAAAGGCTAGGCTCACAACCACAAATATCTGTTAAAATAGACACATATATGTATACATATATTGGTGTTACAGCCTTCCAATGTAAAGCAATACAAAGAGTATCAATTCTTGGCCTAATTCTTATCTTTATTACAGTTGCATACTTCCATATTAGTTCATCAGATATAGATGGCATGAGGTTCCTGAGTTCACAGATAAGGACTTGGGAGACCAGGAATGTTAAAAATCCAGGATTCGGCCAAAGAGATGTATACCTGTTCTTTACCCAGAAAGCTGGGAATAGATAAAAGCCTCTTGATCTCCGCTATCTGAGGACCAGGCCACACCTGAGTCTTCAAGACTATTATGTTTATCCCAGACTTCCTCCCTAGACCCTTATCTTGAGCATTTTCCCAAGTTTAGTTTCTTAGTCAGTAGGATCCATCCTTATAGACTTGTACTTTACAGTAGCCTAGGTAACTTCTGTGCTATCTTGTAGGGCCAGGCCACTCCTGACTCTCATGAACTCTTACGCTTATCTCAGTCATTATCCATAAACATTTGTCTTGAACATTGTTTCTCAGCCAATTGAACTCATCTTTCTGGAAGAGGTCATATGTACTTTGTAAAGAGTTTCAATGTAAACATGTCTTAAGCTTTGCTGTACACATAGAATTGAGATATCACCAAGAAAATTTCTTCCAAATCTCCTTAAATATGCCTAAACTGCCCAGTGTCAGACTCCAGAAGTATAAACCAACTCTAGCTTCTGAGTTGTGTTGAATCAAATTTCCTTCTTGCTTCACATGGACTGAATTATTATTCTGCTGGGCATGGTGCTTTCAGGGACCCCTGATAGGGCCAGGAAAGTATCATGACAGCCTGTCCTAATAACTCAGTTACGAACTAGGCCTCAGCCCCTGCTTCTTGAAAATGAGCAGGCAGTTTCTGAGGAAATCACAAAGGGCAATTAATCACTGGTGCCCCTGGCAACAGGAATGAAGAGAACTACACATACTAGGCCTGAGATCCCTAACCCCCAACAACAGCTCAAGATGATAACCAAACAAGGACAAAGCCTGGGACTTGTCCAGGCCTGCCCCAAAATGGAAAAGCTGTAGCCTTGACCAGCCCCTGACTAGCCCTAGCCAATTAAAATGTAGTAATATGATTGCCACTTGCTTAAGCCGATCATATCTGAGATGACCTAACTGCCCTAGGAACTCCTCTTAGCTGTGCTTAAAATTTTGCCTTTGTATGGAATGGTTGGCCCCAGCATGTTGAAATAATAAATGTCCTTGTTGATTACATACATGGATGATAGTCTTTTGTGAGACTTCTCCAGGACCCTAACAACCCCACAATCAAAAACAGTGGAGCTATAACTAAAAATTAAAGGTGTTAGAAGAGAGTATGCATAGAAATGTATATAGTTCCTGTTGGCATTAAAAAACTAGGATAAATTTGAAAACTGAACTGTTTCTATGAGGCCTATTAAGTTCCCCATCTATTTTGAACAAGAGATTGTTTGTGTTGACTATTACATTACATGTCTTGTTATTTGTGTCAAGTACAACTTTATTATTCTGGTTAGCTTTAATTGTCAACTTGACAAAGACTAGAGTCATCAGAGAGAAAAGTCTGATGGAAAACTGCCTAGATTAGATAATCTGCAGACTTGTCAGGATAGGGACTCTCTCCATGGTTAATTAACAAGGCAGGGTCCATCCTTCTGTAGGGGGCACTACTCCCTAGCTAGGAGGTTCTGGGCTATATAAGCAAGCTAGCTAAGCATGAGCCTGTGGGTGAGCTCACAAGCTGCATTCTCTCTTTTCTCATGGTTTCTGCTATGAACTTCTATTTGAGTTTCTTCCCTAACTTCCCTCAATGAGAGAACATGACCTGGAAGTCTAAGCCAAATACCTATCCTCCCATGAGTTGCTTTTGGTAAGGTAACAGCAACAGAAATGTAGCTAGAATAATTGTTCTAAGAAACCAAAACAAACTCCTCTTCAAATCCTTTATTGAAAGGAAGGAAAACAGGGAGGGAAGCAAAAAAGGGAGGGAGCGAAGAGGGGAAACCCAGCACATTATAAGCAGCTATAGTGTCTTCAAAGTAAGAAAAACAACTTCAGAATGAGTAACTTTGTAGATACTAATAAACCTTGAAATATGTCAGAACAGTGTCACAACTCAGAGCATCTACAGTAAGAAACAAATTAATGTCATGATAGCATATGGAGCTTAGAGTCATGAATCCTACACTGAGACAATGCTGTATTGACCTCATCTATAAGAAATCCACATTTTCCAGCTACTCTAATAGTTGGACTGAGGTATTTTGACTAATTCAGTCCAGTGGACTCTGAGATGTGCTTTCCAACCTGGCTGTTTACAGTCTGTGGGGGTACCTGTTTACAGTCAGTGGGGGTACCTGCTTAAGGTCAATGGGGGTACCTATTTATAGTCATTGGATTACCTGGTTTACAAGGTGGAACTGATTGAGTTTCCAGTCTTTAAAAAACAGTAGAACTGACCTTTGGTGTGTTTAAGGCTCTGAGAGTCCAGGGTTACCTTGACTGCAGCTTCACTTATCCTAGCCTGGCTTGCTCAAGCAGAGTTCAGATGAGGCATTAGTACAATCACAGGCAATACACTTTGGTGCCCTTCTTTGTTTTTGAAGTAAAAAACAAAAAAACAAAACAAAACAAAAAAACAATAAAAAACAACACATTAGTCAGCTCCGTAACTTTACTTTGAACAATAAACTCAAACAAATCAGTTTAAAACAGGAACTCTTGGGGTTCAGACCCCACACACATCATGGCTGGCATATTAGCCTCAATTTTATCTACAAAATGAAAATATTGGTGTCTGCTATATAACTTCATGTTTTGGAAATTATACACATGGATCTAAAGAGTCAAAGCTAGAATCCATATAGGAGAGAGAATATTCAGTGTTTGTCTTTCTGGGTCTGGCTCACTTTACTCTGTATGATTTTTTCCATTTCCATCCATTTATCTGTGAATTTAACTTGGAGCAACTGCAGAAGCCAGGGGACTGGAAAGGGACCACTGTGGGGACTTGAAGAGAGGGAAGATATTAAAACACAGGTGCTATAATGAGGGAAAGGGGAATAACAGGTTGGAGGGAGTTTCAATGGAGGTAGAAGACAGACAATGGGGTAGGAGAGGTGTAACTAACCTGAAAGTTGCTTGAAATAGCCATACAGAAACCTAACTACTATGTTATAAGATTCCTAAGAATGGCAGAGGATCAGCCTGAAGTGATGGCTCATCAGTTACAAGAGAATCCTGCTCTTGCAGAGGACCTGAATTTGGTTCTCAGCACCCTTGTCAAGTGGTTCACAACTGCGTATAACATCTGCTTTATGGGGGATCTAATGCATCTTGCTTCAACTGGCACATGGACTATGTACACATACCCACCCATGTGCAGGCACACACATAAGTGCACATAAAATAAATTAATTCTTTAAAAATATATACATAATCTTTAAAAAAATGTTCAAATGGAGTTAACCTATAAATGGATAATTCTCGCAAAGGCTATAGGTTGCCAAGTAAAATACCTGGTACAGATATGGGATACTCTCCCTTGAATTGTGGTCACGGGGGTCCTGGGTACACCCAAAACAATACAGGTTATTGTCTCTGCCCTTGGTTGCTAAACAGAACTTGATGGTAAGCCCCTACTGCTGAAGACACCACACGTTTTGTCACATGACATGGGGAAATCAAGCTGGAACCAAATGGAAGCTTCCTCCCTGCTGGCTAGCTTTCATACTGCTGGAAGATTCTATGAAGGCTGCCAGGGTAGGAAAGCCATCAGCAGTCTTACACAACTGTGAAATTGGCAGGGTATGTCTATGAGTGCAGTGGTGGTGCCAGTGCTATAAGGGTAACCATCTGCTTTCTAGCTGAAGTTCAGGCCCAGTGCACATAAGTGAACTAGTCCACATACTGTGACCTAGATATTGTAGCTAAGGCTCTCATATGCTTCAAGGGTGAATCTGCTACTAATATGTAGATGTAAATATAAATGGTTTTATTAAATAAGAAACACAGAGCCAAATAAAGAGTTAAAAGCCCAGAGATTGAGCAGTAGCCAAGAGCTAAGACCACCTTATCTTACCACTCACTGCCATCCTTCCAGTGAGAAAGAGACCTTCTTGAGTCCTGTCTTTTTATTGCCTTTCTATTCTGCCTTCTCATTGGCTGTAAACCCAACCACATGACTTCCTCATCATTGCCTGTCTATACAGACTTCCAAGTCTCTATGGTTGGTACTGATATTAAAGTTTTGGTTCACTGCTTGGCTGTGTCCTTGAACACACAAGACTGCTTGACATGTGATCGGATTAAGGATGTGTGCTACCACTACTAGACTTCTGCTTAATGGCTCGCTCTTAGCTCTGATCCCCAGGCAACTTTATTAACATACAAATAAAATCACATTTCAACACAAATAAAATATCACCATACTAACATTTTGCTAAATGTCCACAGTACTAAATAATACTCTAAAATTACATATCTATGACCATAAATTAGTGTAGCTCTTAGACTTCATTAGAGATGTTTCTTCGGACAGTGGACAGTAGTTAATGAAAAGAATCATAACTGCCAAAATGCATAAAATGTGTGTGTAAAGAGTTCTAAACTACAAACAGGACATCCGTATCATACTCCTACCCCCAGGACTCAGGAAACATCATGGAAGAGAGAGCTGAAAGTCTATAAGATGCAGAGGTCAGGAAGGACTAGGTTGAAATGGTGTCTTCAGGACATCACAGGCCTATTCCACTCAGGAACTTACAGCAGCTGTGGTTGTTTGCCCAGACCTGCATGAGATCAGCCTGGATGGAGGAGATTCACATGACTCTCTGACTCTACCTGAGGAGCTATTGGCAATTGATGGTTGCTAAGGAGAAGAGGGTGAGTTTTCTTAGAGGGTGTGTGAAGAGACTGGCCAGCTCAAGCATAGCAAACGTGGCTGGCTCTGGTAGGCCTTTCCCTTCTCCCCCATTCTCTCTGCCTTGCTAAAATCTATTAGATTACATTCTTAAAACTAGCCACCAAGGTCTAATCCATTATTTGGCCACTTTCTCAACGAAGGTCCAGCTATCAAAGCATTGAAGACTAGAAATCAAAAGCTCCCTTTGGCTCACCTAGCTAACATGCCCAATTAAAATTAAACACCTCATCCTAACACAGGGTTTTCCCCTTTCCCTTTATAAACTGTCATTTTACTACTTGTCACATCTGTCTCCTCTCTGTCTTTTCCAGGACAAATAATTGTGCCCAAAGTCCAGACCCCCAAAAGACCACCAAGAGATGAATTCGGTTGCAAAAACAACACAACTTTATTGTGAGTTAACTCGGGCCTCCCCATCCACCTGACACAGCAGCAGAACAGGAGAGACCTGGAGCAGCACAGGGTGGGGACTTTTATTGTGGTTTGGCAAGAGGGACTTGGTGAATTCCAAAACTGCAGAGTTACAGACTTGGGATTGGCTCAAGCCCTGGTTATGGGTCTCTGGAATGAGCTGATTGGCTATTTTGAGTCTAGGGGAGGTACAACATTTTAGTCTCAGCTGAAGGACATCTGGAGTTGTTTGTCCATTTCTGATTGGCCTCTCCCTGTGGGGGAAGGTATCCATGGTTCTCCTTGTAACTAGGGCTAGGTTAGGAGCAGTGGGGGGGACATCGTGCTCAGGTCTTTTTTCTATGGCTGCAATTCTGCTGAGGTCTAGGTCTCCGAAATATTCTTGTCCCCTCTCTCATGTTTCCTTCTCCTTTTCCCTTGTCCTCTATCTCCTGTCTTTGTGTCTTATTCTCTGCCCTTTGTCCTCTGGGAGCAAAAGAATCTCCTTTGTGCTGAGAACTTGGTCTTGGGGTGTTCTGAGCCAATACCAATCCTTGTGGTGTGACTCCTCATAGGTCTTCCATGCTTCAGTGGATGATCCCACACCCATGAGTATATGGGCAGGACATTAATTAGACTTAGTGGGTTATTTTTTTTAAGAAAATATGAAATAGCATGTGGGATATGTGGTGCAGACACAGGAATTGGAGGTGGGTAATAGAGTGTGAATGTGTTCAAAATTCATTGTATATGCTTACAAAATTCTCAGTAGTTACATATAATTTTAAAATTATATACCTGAAAGTCTTGTATGGCATATAAAACTCAAGACTCATAATAAATACCTGAGGGTTGATATCAAGTCTGTGTGGAAAGAAACACACAGATCCTAAGTCTGTTTTTAAGCATCCTCAACTTACCAGTGGTGCCGCAAACTGTAGCAAGTACATGCTGATACTCTTCACTCAAACGTTTTGTCCTAACTAAGCAAAGGTCAGAGGTCTGGCCCCTCTATGATTGTCCTATATCCATAAAATACACTGTTGTATGACAAGCCTTTTCCAGAGGAGCATAACATGCCTATCTGTTCAGGGATCCCACTGAAAGGGCCGGAATGTGTCTTTACCTTTGACACAGAACAATCCCCATTATAAATAATGACCTAAGCTGGAGTCCAGAAAGTCCTCCAGTAAGTCTGGCTAATCAGCCAAACAGTTTAAAAACCCGACTTATAAAGCAGAAAGACCCAAAAGTTACAGGATATGGCTGTTATTGACCACACATGACTAAAAAGCCCACAATGGGTGGAGCTTTACTAGACCCATCTAGCCCTGTCCGATCAACATGCACCCCCATGTAACTGCTTCCCAGCTGCCCAATTAGAACAGAGATACTTAGATTTCTCCAAGTTTCCTTTAAAAGGGCCTTCCTGTCTTAGTCTCGGATCATCATCACCATTTTGTGTGGATGATGGCCCCTTGCCTGCATGCTGGCTTTTCCTGCATAATAAATGCTCTTTTTGTTTGCACACTGAGTCTGGAGTCTTTCTTCTTCAGTGATTCTTGGACCCTTACACTAGATCAATGTATGGATACCACTAAGTCTGACTTGCTGAACCAATGAGTTTTATTGGGTTTACTTTCAGGAACAGAAAATTATTCAAAGACTGAAATGACTGAAAACCAGAAATGACTCAAAGACAGTTATATCACCAAAGCCTACCCCACAAAAGCTGGGAACCTAGGGCACAATGCATAGCCTTTGGGCAGCTCAAGAGGGCTGGAGAGTGTCCTTTGCAAGTGACTCTGTTGGTCTGAGCTGCTCCAGCTGTTTCTGGGTAGCTAGACTCTGAGAGTGTCTCTCAGCAGTCTTTACTGTTTACTCTTGAGAGGGAGGGGCCTAGAGAATCTGGTCAGGTTCAGGGACTTCCTGAAGCTTCCTTGAGTCCTTTACTTTCTGTCTTAAGGAGCATCCTTGCAGGATGGAATGTTTCAATCCGAGGAAATTGCTACACAATACACACCCCAACAAACTCTTGGATCATGAAGCAGAGTGGGCGTTCTCTGATGAGTCATCACTGGCCTGGAGACTGAAGAGAAGCAACGAAGTCTCCTAGCATGTCACTTCCAACTCTGAAACATAGTCATTTTGAATTTTGAGTCTTCTTTGAAAAGCTTGGTTTCCATCTGAAGAACATGTTCATCAGGTTTTTGAGGCAAATATGTAAATAGGAAGCATACACATTTGGATTTACAACTGCTTTGAAAAGGATTTCAACACTCCAGGTGGTGTGATGATGGCCTGGCTTTTAGATTTTAGGACTGCCTCACAGATAGGAGATCAGAGCTGTGATTCCCAGGATTTATTAATCTGGGTCAGAATGTGATGAGTGCATGGATGGCCTTGAGGGTGGGAGGGGAAAGCCCAGTGTGCACTTCGGGAGAAGGAACAGATAAGAGCACCTGCAGAGGCTTCTGCGATGACTCCTGACAAGAGAACCACCTGGGCTATCCACGGCAAAAGCTGTTTTCCATGTTGAATTCTGACCAATGTAGGAAGAAATCAGATTGTTAGTGAAAAGGCTAAGATTTTCTTTAGATTTTTAACATGTTAGAAATACAAAATTAAAGCTTATTAAATAATCTGCAAGTTTTCAGACATGTCTCTAAAAAGCTATTTCAAACTGCACTTAAGAACCTTCATTTGAATTCAGTTTAATTCTGTTTCAATGGCATGCAATATTAATTCTCTTAGTTTCTAAGTCTAGTGTTCTTTTTAAACTACTGGAGAGTATCCTAAGCTAAAGGTGAAATAATAAATAATGAGTGCAGTCTCATATATGGCCATTAGTGGAGATGAGACATTGGAAAACCTTTTCCAAAATCCCTTAGATTTGCACATGAAGAAACATGTGTTGAATAACTATACAACTTGTGTACTCTTAAAACTTAAAATTCATTTGGAAGATAAAGAAAAGTTAAAGAAATGGAGAAAACAATTTGTATGCTGCATAGCAGCAGGAGAGAAGATGTTTTCAGACAGCAGATGACTCACTGCTCACAGAATTTGCCTAGAGACTTGATTGCCAGTTCCTTCTCTGCCGATATCCTGACTTCCCAGAGTTGATCTTATAACTCCAACTCATTCATCCTGTCATGTTCTACCCTCCATTCAGCAACTGTGGTTGATTTCTCCCTACTTCACTGTGAAGAGCAAACTTATAGTTCAGCCTTCCTAACCTGCCCTCTCATGCCCTAGTGCACATCAGGAGGAGCATCTAAGTGTTGATTATAGCTCATGGCCCACAAAGCATGTTATTGATACTCAGAACCAGCCTGAGGTTAGAGAGGATATAAGGAATCTAGGCAACAGCTACACATCATTTCTGCTCACTATGCATCAAGTCCAATGTGGGAGCCTTATTACCCATAATTTTAAGTTCCCAAATCTACCCTGAAAATATACCATCATTGCCCAGATGAAGATAGTGATACTTACACCTTGTGCACCATTGCACTGTTCACAACAGGCAAATTATGAGCAACCTAGGTGCCCAGCAATGGATGGATAAAGAAAATGGAGTATACACATATTTTCCTACACAATGGCATCTTATTCAGGCATTAAGAAGAAAGAAATTTGGTTGTTTTGAGGAAATGGATGGAATTGAGAATCACTGTGCAAAATGATTCTCCACTCAAAAAGACAAACATTACCTGTTTTCTCTCAGATGAGTAAAACTGGAAAGTATAAGGATGTGAGTATAATTTGTACATGGATGAAAATAGTGAAACCTACCATCTCCCACTAACAAAAAAAGAGAAAACAAGATGCAAATGTTGGCTTTATCCCAGGCCTTCCTTTTGGGAGAGCTATGAGGCAGAGAGGGCCTTTCAGGGCTGAGGCCCACGCTTTCCAGTACAGCACAGCTTTGCTTCTGCATTCTTTAGTTGTGATCTAGTCCCCTGCCAAGGGTTGATGTAAAATAAAGGAGTTTTATCAAGGGAATGATGATAATTGACCCTAACAGGAGCGGCTCTGACTCTGGATGCAAAGACAGACGGTGCAGGACTTACAGACACCAGCCACAGAAAGAAGCACGTGATGACTGTTTTCCTGCTTGAGAGTTCTGTGAAAAGGCAGCCACTGTTGTTCACATGGCTCTGTTTTCTCTTTAGTGTTGCCCAGCACATAATGAAAAAAATGATATCATCTCTGGTCACATGACTTTCATTCAGATGGTCTGGATTAGGAGGTCACAGAGCTCCAGACCCTCCTTAAAATGATTTGCAGTTATTTACACTGTGAGCTAACAGTAATGGATTTTCACACACCTAACACACAGCTTCCTCAAGTGAGAAATTTGGTTTTTTAATTCAGCTACTGAAGAGAAGGCGAATTCATCAAAGATATCTTTTAAAGTGGGCAAGGAAATGCATTGCTCATCACTCGAGAACATCTGCCTGGTAAAGCAGATGGATGCAGAAGCACATCCAGTCAGTCCCCACTGTGGCATGGAACAAACAATAGAATCCTGTGTTGCTGAATGGCATGTTCTGTACCGGGTCTTGCATCCATGAATGAGCTCTGTATATCAGTACTCAGGAAACACATAGTAAGTGCCTATGAAATGTGTATAAACAGATCTCAGCTAACTAGAAACATCTTCTGGTGAAGTTGAAAAGGGTGGGGCAGCCTGGAAAGGTGCCAAGCAAGTGACCTCTCTATGATTTCTCCTTTTCCTAACTACCTAAAACAACTACTGAACACAATTCATTCATTCAGTAAACATCTGCCTATCCAGTGCTGACTGCTTATTTAGAGGGCAACAAGAGGTGCTAAAAAAGATTAAAATGAAAACATTCTGCATTGAGAAAGAAGGGCTATCATGAGACTGCCTAATGACAGACTTACCTAAAATGGAGAGTTAGAAGAACACTAAGAAGAGATATAGATGTTGAGGAATATGGGAATCAGTGAGACCTCAACAATTGGCAATGACTCTGAAGGAGGGATGAGCCAACAGAAGCAACTCAACTAAGTAACCTGTGAACAGTAGGCTCACTGTATATGCTCTTCTACAGAAAATAAAGACCAGAGTAATTATTGGACTATTTGGAGTTCTTAATGAAAGTATAGGAATTTGGGGTCTTATTTTTAATCTTGTAGAGGTGAATTATTAAGTCAATGTATTGCTGTTAGACACCAGGATTCTGGGAGCAACTGAGTGCCACCTACTGAAGAAGCCAGTGGAGTTTGGTTCATCCTGGGAAGACTGTCTGTAGGCTGGAGTGATGGCTGCTCACTAGCTTCATTTGTCTAAAGAAGGCAATGTGATCTACTAGAAAAGAATGCAACTAATCTCAAAGTCTTCTAACCCTTCCATATGAAAAGGATCAAGAGTTCTTGTGATAGGAGGACAAATGACAGAGAGACCCGAGAGCCACCCTGAAGGAATCCCCCACCAATAGCTGAGAAAAGTATGGCATCAAAATAGACAGTAACTCAGAGTCAAAAAAGAATCCATGATTATATATGATTTAAGGTGATAGATTGACAGATGGATGATACTTGGATAGATGATAGATAAGTAGCTGATAGATGATAAATAGTATAGATAATAAATATATAAGAAAGAAATATATAGTAAGAAAATCATAACAAAACAAGGTTAGAAATTATCCATCTTAATATTCATAATAAATATAAAATGTTTCAGGTAAAAGTAAGAACTGGCTGCTAAATGTGAAGCCTTGAAGGTCAGGGCCACTGTGAAAAGCAAACAGCAGCCCAGGCTCTTGCACTTGGTAAAACACAGGCATTATGTGTAGAATTTAAATGGTTCTCTCAAAGTTGCTGCAAGAGCATCTGGCTCCCAGCATGGTTTCCACCTGAGCACTAACACAGGAAGCAGAAGTACCACCTTTATAGACCACGCTTCAACCAAACCCAGCACCAAGTATGGAGTAGAACCATTCATCCTGTCACACAGGGCGCTAACACTAGTGCTTTGAGAACTTCCCAAGCCTCAGGGAATCACTGAAAACATGAAACATGCAGAAAAACTGGTTTCAAAATGTGAAAAGGACCAAGGTCTGAATCTATGGATATTTAACTAAATATCTAGATAAATTAGCATATCAACTTCATTCTTAACATTTAAAACATTGTTTTAATACTAGAAAACCATTTTTAGGTAGACCATCTCTCTTGACTAATAAGTAATTGGCTATTGTATAAAATTATTAGTAGAACTCAAAACTGATCTTATTAGCTGGTTGGGTGGTAGTGGCACACACCTTTAATCCCAGCACTTGGGAGGTAGAGGCAGGTGGATCTCTGTGAGTTCAAGGCCAGCCTGCTCTACACAGTGAGTTCTTGGACAATCAGGGCTATACAAAAAGAAGCCCTGTCTTGAAAAACAAAAACAGAACAAAACAAAATAAAATTCCTGGTCTTATTTAAGGGAATGGCTTAGAAATTCTGACTATCTAACATCTCTCTGGGGTCCCTGCTATACAAGGGTGAGATATGCCAAGGAACTGTGGGTGGAGAGCATTTTCATCTATGCACAGCTGAGTTAGTATAGAACATGTGCCTTTAGAGGCTACAGATTTCCAGTACACAGGCCTACACTAAGCCCTGTAAAACTCTGTAAATCTCTTCCCTATCCTTGGCTGTGTAAGCACTTTCCCAAAGGCCAAAACCTTTCCTCAGGTTGGAGTTGAGAGTTGGTTCACAAGAAGTTCTGTGACTGATAATTAACTTGACATTTTCATGGGGTCATTCCTTGTTACCCTAACAAGATGATGAAGGTTTTTAGTTACCATGGCGACCAGAGGTTATTTCTGTAGCTTCTTAGATCTCTCCCTCCTTTTCTGCTGGAGCTGCTGACTTCCCCAAACTTTGCTGCTAGCCCTGCCACATTCCAGCTTTCCTCTTCCCTGTTTTCTCTTGTCATCCCTGTGGATGTGTGTTTTCTCTTGTCATCCCTGTGGATGTACATGTTCTCAGTTCATTTTGCTTTCTCTTCAACCTCAGTGTTCCCACCCTAAACATTAACTCCAAATATTGCAAATAATGCAAATACAAAATGTCCTTTCTGTCTCTTGCCATTAACAGCTTCAGATTTTACAGTCATCTTTCTATGCATAAGATGTTGTATTAGTTATACATCATTTTCATCTCTTCTCAACAGTTAAAACAAGCTCTATAGGACACAAAAAGTTTGCGCACATGTTTCTTAAAAAAAAAAACACTTATTGAACATTGGCTGTCTATTGTTTGCCAATCTAAGGGACATCTCTAAGTTATGTCTGAGAACAGTTACTTCTTGGCACCATTTATGTGGGGTCTGGATCCCTGCTGTCACTTACTGTGTAATTTTGGATAGATCACTGAAACTTTTATATTGTTACAAAGCATGCTTCATAGTTGGCAGAGGCGAAGCTGATCTGGTCTAGAAATCTGAAGTCCAGAACATTCAAAGCCCAACACTTCTTGAGATTGACCACAAGGGGAAACCTCCATACGTCCCATTCTGTTATCATCTGTAGTTGGAACCCAGATGCTTGTAGTGTATGAAATTAATTTCAGACTACATGTCTGCTGCATACATGAAAGAGGCACGAACTGTGTGCTTAGACTGTGGGACCACCCATCAAGAGATAGGGTGTGTGTGTGTGTGTGTGTGTGTGTGTGTGTGTGTGTGTGTGTGTGTAAGTGTGTGTTTTGAAACCACACAAACACACACACATTTCAAAATCACACAAATCTGGAATCTAAAACACTCTAGCCACAAGCATTTCAGATAAGGGATAATCAGTCTGTGTTCCTCAGTGGTTTAAATGAGCTAGAAGAAACAAACATCAGGTTTGCAGTGGGGCTGACACAGCAGCCACCTCCACCATTGTTGCATAGTCCTAGTTCATATCAATGTGTCTAAGCTTTTGAAACCCCACTCTCAGGAGCCCAGCAGCCGTAACAAATCCACAGCTATTTACTGGGCCATCGTCAGAGAAGCATCAGAGCTCAATTATCAACCAATCATTATTACACATAATCCTCTGGAAGTTCTCTGAATTCTCATAGAGGATCAATCAAGCTGAAGCAATTTGTTTTCCTAACCAATTCTACTTCTTTCAAGTCTATAATTTTGAAATATCTTTTGTAGCTTTGATCCATTATATTCTTTTTCTTCTGGTGACACTGTGATTTCAAAATGAAGAATCACACTGAAATGACATTTGTCATCATTTTCTTTGTTTTGTGGAAAGTAAATATAATAGGCAGAGATAAATTAATATTACAGTTTGCTTACAAGTGCTTAACTCAGAATCTATCAATCATTTTTGCTGTTCTGGCCAGAAGCATGGGGAAAATTACCTATTGATTCTAAATATTAATTAAAATTTTCCATCATAATGATAAAGCTGGCCTATTTGCCATTTTTAAGCCATCCTTTACCCTACATTCTTAGATCTGTGTATGTGTGCATGTATGTGTAGATGGTGGTACATGTGCATGTATGTACTAGTGTAGAGATTAGGGGTCTATATTGGATGTCTTCTTCAATTACTCTCCACTTTAGTTTCTTAGACAGAGTCTCTGAGTGAACCTGCAACACATTGATTCAGCTAAGCTGGCTGGCCTGTAAGCCCCAGAGATCTGGCTCCCCAATGCTGAGGTTTTAAGTGTGTGTCACCACAGCCAAAGATCTGCATCCCTAGTGCTGAAAATTTTAAGTGCATGTCACCACACCCAACTTCTTTACTTGTGGTCTACAGATTGAACTCAGATCCTTGCTCAAATGGCAAGCGCTCTACCAGCTAAATTATCTTCCTAGCCTTGCCAAGCTTTTTAAAAGGCAATTTTGATTCCATGGTTTCTTTACTTAACTTTTCCAGCTTTCTTAGCTAGGGTGACTTTTGCTGTGATGAAACACCATGACCAGAAAGCAAGTTGGGGAGGAAACGGTTTACTTGGCTTACACTTCCATATCACTGTTCATCACTGAAGGCAATCAGGACAGGAACTTGGAAGCAGGAGTTGATGTAGAAACCATGAAGTAGAGCAGCCTATTGGCTTGCTTTCATGGCTTGCTCAGCCTGCTTTCTTGTAGAACCCAGGACCACCAGTCCATGGGTAGCCCTACAATGGGCAAGGCCCTCTCCCATCAATCACTGATTAAGAAAATGCCCTACTTGTTTGCCTGCCTAAAGCCCAGTCTTACAAAGGCATTTTCTCAGTTGAGATTGCCCCTTCTCAGATGACTCTAGCTCCCGTCAATTTTACATAAAAACTAGCCAGCACACCAGCCTTTCTTCTTGGAAAGTTCCCACACTTTCATCAGTAATGCAATGCCCTCCATCAGGCCATGTTATATCCCTTTCCAGTTCCATCTTGGGCAGTCCCTACTCATCTGCTCACTGCTTCAAGCAGGCAGAATGACATTCAGTTTCTGAGTATACAATGCTCTGTTGTGAATGTTCCCCTGCCTAGAAGATCCCTCCATTTGCTTGCCAACCGCCTACGTGGGCAGCCAGACCAGATGGCTTTCTCTCCAAGCCCTTCCTGTGCACTTCCACTCTCCATTGACAGAATTGCTGCTCCTTGCACACCTGCTTTCGAAAGTGCTTCACTGTGTTTGTGTTTACAATTGTCTTGCTTATTAGGCCATTGACTCTGGGAGGACCATTGACTCTGTGAAGGGAACGTGGAAATATTCTTCAATGAAGGAGCCCTGTATATTCTGTCCAGGTGTCATCTTATGGATCTTGACCATGCCACAACCTGCATGGCTTTGGTATTGATCTGACTGGGGTGACAGGGAATGAAAACAATGACAGATAGAAATGTTGGCATTGGGCATGCCACACATTGTGATGGAGATGCTCCAACACCATGAAAACTCAGCACATGTATCCAGCTGAACACAGACTTGGTTTAAGTGGTGTCTGTAGTGAAGCAGGCTTAGGCTACTTCAGGAGAAGGAAGCTGTGGTTGGTACTTTCTGCACACATATTCAACATCTTCACTCAAACCAGGGAAAAGCTTTGCCATTCCCCTGAGCCTGACTCAGGGAAGACCTTGCCATTGCCATGGGTCTGAAGTGTTGGGATTCTTGACATGGCCATGCCCATATCAACAATACACATTCACTCAAACTTCATCCACTCCCCACTCAAACTTCTTATGCTCAATGTGACCTAAGGGCCAGAGCTTGGCCATTAAGAGATGGCTTTGTTTCCAGGTGCTGGCTATTACAAACCATGCTGATATGAACATAGCTGAGCAAATGCCCTTGTGGTATGATTGAACATTCCTTGGGTATATGCCCAAGTGTGCTACAGCTGGGTCTTGGGGGAGATTGACTATGCCCTTCAACTGAAGAATGGATAAAGAAAATATGGTACATATACACAATGGAGTACTACTCAGCAGAGAAAAACAATGACATCATGAGGTTTGCAGGCAAATGGATGGATCTAGAAAAAATCATCCTGAGTGAGGTAACCCAGACTCAGAAGGACAAACATGGTATGTACTCACTCATGGGAGGATACTACATGTAAAACAAAGATGACTAGACTGCTACACAACTCCAGGGAGGCTACCTAGAAAATGGGACCCTAGAAAAGACCCAAGGATCACCCAATGACAGAGAAATGGATGAGATCTACATGAACAACCTGGACGAGAGTGGGAGAAATGAAGGGCAAGATTTGAGGAAAAGAAAGCTTAGGGGAGCAGGAGATCCCAGCTGGATCAAGAATAGGAAGGGAGAACAATGAATAACAGACCATGATAAATGAAGACCACATGAGAACAGGAATAGGCTGAGTGCTGGAGAGGTCCCCAGAAATCCACAATGATACATCCTCTGTAGACTGCTGGCAATGGTCGAGAAAAAGCCTGACCTGACCTAGTCTAGGGATCAGATGGCCAAACACCCTAACTGTCGTGCTGGAACTCTCATCCAATAACTGATGAAAGTGGATGCAGAGATCCTCAGCAGGCCCCAGGTGGAGCTCCTGGTGTCCAATTGTTGAGAAAGAGGAGGGACTGTAAGAGCGTGAATTGTTGAGACCAAGATTGCAAAAAGCACAGGGACAAATAGCCAAATGAATGGAAGCACATGAATTATGAACCAAAGGCTGTGGATCCCCCAGCTGGATCAGGTCCTCTGGATAAGTGAGACAATTGAATAGCTTGAACTGTTTGGGAGGCATCCAGGCTGTGGGACCAGGACCTGTCCTTAGTGCATGAGCTGGCTGTTTTGAACCTTGGGCTTACACAGGGACACTTTGCTCAGCCTGGAAGGAGGGGATTGGACCTGCCTGTACTGAATCTACCTTGTTTAAATGAATCCGTAGGGGAGTCTTGGCCCTGGAGGAGATGGGAATGGAGAGGAAGGGATGGGGGGAAGGTGGGGGTGAGGGCAGGACGGGGAGGACAGGGGAACCCATGGCTGATGTATAAAATTAAAACACAAATATAATAATAAAAGAAAAAAAGAGATGGCTTTGAGTCAGACCTCAGTTCCAAGTTATTATGGGAGTGACCTTTCCTAATTATGTAGCTCTGTATACTTCATATTTTCTCTTATGTAAACTGGAGGTGTGATAGTGTAGGGAGCTAATGAAGTCCTGAACTAAGGCAATTGGTATATGAGTACAAGTCAAGATGAATCACTCTATTCCAGTTTCTGCAAATTCACTGTTTCCTCTTGCAATACAGAACCCTTGTAGTACCCTGTCAATCACACACTTACAGTTCCACAAAAGATTTTTTCTGAATAGCATGGCCTGCTCCCCATAGCTATTACCATTTTTACAAATTTGGTAATTATTTCAAGTGGGGCATCTCTCCCACCATCTTGATCATTCAGACTTTTTCATCCCAGGACTTCATTCATTTACTCTATCATAGAACTTGTCATGACATTGGAATTATCTAATGACTTTTCTGTCTCCCTAGATACATCATGTAGTCCTTGTGGCAGAGGCCATAATCATCCTATTCCCAGTACAGGCATATTGATTTTTAACACAGATATTAGTAAATATTTTTAAACAAATTGACATGATCAAGAGTAAATAAATGACATTTTGAATAGCTAAAAGCTAAGGTACAAAAATGGATAGTTCCAGGTCAATGTGGGTAGCATAGTAAGGCTCCATCTCATAAACATAATGTCTATTAGTGGCAAGCACACATTACAGAAGGGGGATGCTGCATGTACTCCATAGTGATGGTTCAGCAGTATCACACTTGAACAGGTCAGAAATCCCAGGATTTTGCCTCAGACCCATGAAATGAAAGCTCTGAGGGTGGAGACTTGGGATCTGTTTTGTAAATCTTCCAGACATTTTTAAACACACTGAAAATTAGTACTCTGCAGTGAGAAAAGAAAATTTCCAACAGACATAATATAGGGTAATCTGCTGAACATTATTGAGTCAAAGAAGCTAGCTAGTTGTAAGAAATATACACAGTATATAAACAAGCACAATCAGACACAATTTTTTAAAGAACAGTGTGACTTAGTCATTACTGCTAGAGTATATGTTTTTATCCTTGGTCACTCTGACTATATAATTTGCAAATCACAATTAAAAAAATGACCAGAAGCAAAGGCTCTAGCCTGGACCCAGGTTCAGACAGAAGTGCTGGGCCCATGTCAAGTTGTGAAGTGTTTTGTTTGTTTCTCTGTAGAGCTCGTGACTTCTTTACAAAGAAAACAAGCTTCTTGGAAGGTCTGGAAATGAGGGAGAGGGTATGGAGATAAGGCTAGTGGTGGCGGTGGGTGAGGGGGAGTCCCACAGGCCTGTGTTGAGTGGTCTGGGTCACCTGGTTCCCTAGGTGGGAATCCCGAAGCCCTTCTCTTGAATTTTTCCAGCCCCCACCCTTTCCTCCAGCTGTGGTGGTGGTACATACAGAAGAACACCTTGGCCCAGTTCTCACAGGTGAGGAACTCTTGCCATTGGCTTGTGGAGTGACTTTATATTTACCATGTGACATGAACTTGTTCATAACGCTAATGTTATTGAGAGTGTCTGCTTCCCAGGGTGAAGGGACCCATTTGTTATTCTGGTTCTGCTCCAGTCTTTTGTAATTGGTGGTAATCACACTTTTCTTCTTAATACAAAAAATGTTCAAAATCAAAACTTGAAAAGGGCAATTAATGGACAAATAGATTGTGTTTTCCATACCTATTGGGCACTAGGATTTCTTTAGTCCCAATGGTCCACAGTAGGATGGACTGACTGCCTTCAGCATCAGAATCGGTTGGGACACACTAACAACAGCATGGAAGGAGCTTGGAATTATAAAAGGGGCCTGACCCTTAAGAAAAGAAAAAAAAAAATGGCAGGCAATTGATAAGAGGCCCATAAGCAGGAAATCTTGTTTTATTTGAAAGAGCAAAGCTGAGTCATTAGTTTGGAGATACATAAGGGACTCATCACTCCTTGACTTTCTTCTCTTATCCCTTGAGTATGGGATGTTTGTTATTTTACAAGGAGTAATAGACACAGTCTTGTCATTTTCATGCCAGACACTTAGGATACACAGAAACTTCAAGACTGGGAAGTTTGTATGTGAGAGACTGTAATAAATACAACCATGTGCTTGTGAAAAAGAAAGGAAGGAAGGAAGGAAGGAAGGAAGGAAGGAAGGAAGGAAGGAAGGAAGGAAGAAAGGAAGAATAGGGAAAAAGAAAAAGAAAAAATGTGTCCAGATGCAGGGATTTCCAGAGAACAGTGGGGTTTTTTTTGGGGGGGCGTGGGGTGGACTGGGAAAGCAGGTGCCTGGATTAAAACAAACAAATACTTCCTAAACTCCCAAAGAGCAAATGGCTCTTGGTCTTCAGACTTCTCATAAGACCCATCTGCATTTAAGTGATCCAGTGACCTCATTCATTTTTTTCTTCATTATTTTAAAGCAAGTCCAAGACATCATGCCATTTTACCCTTAAATATTTCAGAATGTATTTAAAATAGAATAGCCTATACACCCACAATACCTTTATCATAGCTAACATTAGTAATTCTTTATTGAAGTTAAATTTCAGCCTGTGTTCAGATTCTTACTACCATTGTCTTATTTTCGTTTGTTCAATTAAGCATCAAAACAAACCTAGCCATTGTATTTGTAAACCTTGTGTTGTATAGCACAACCTTCCTTTAACCCAGAATAGTGTCTTCCTCTCTTTCTTTTTATTGTTTGGTGGGATAACCCATGGGTCCAGGCATAGGCCAGCCTGATCCCATCCACTGTAAAGCTCTCCACCGATCTCTTACCTAAAAGCTCCAGCAGCTGCTAGTAATCATTAGTTATCAATATCTGAAAACTAGTGGTTCTATTACTGCTACTGTTCTGTGTTCATTAGCTGGGGTTGAGTTAGTCCTTTATAGTCCAGGTCTCTGAGTTACCTAAAACAGCAGGGATAAGAGAGAGCAAGATAAACTGCTTAATTCATTCTCTTAGTTACCAGTATTTAAAGTAATCAGTTGATTTCCTTCCAACCTCCAGTATGTTTTTGAGAATGTTCTTTCTATCTCTGTCTCTGTCTTTCTGTCTTCCTCTGTCTCTGACTCTGTTTCTGTCTCTCTCTCTCTTCCTTCCTTTCTTCCATCAGTCTTCTTCCTAAAGCACAGTTAGAAACCATTTCTCAATATTCACTCTGCTGTAATCAACTATAACCCACACTGAGTAAAAGGACTCTTTTTTGTGGTAACTCCTATTTTCCTTTGATATGACCTCATTTTTTCTTATTATAAATTTATATATTACCAAGATTTGTAGATGAAGCATAAACATTTAATCGTTTAAGTAAGTTCAGATCATTCAGTGTCCCAAATATCTAACATTTTTTGCATGTCACTTTTGTATGCAGGACTTGTAAAATTGTTAAAGCTGGAATATTCTCATGAATAGATTGTCCTTAAAGGGAGATTTTATTCACCAGGGAGAAAATCCAGAAGGAAACCTTCCACATTCGAGCTGTTGAGCTGAGGGGAGCCATGAAGTCACAGAGCTTCATAACTGGTCTTGTTTGAAACATCCCAGTGAATATTTGGGCCTTATTAAAATTTCACTTTTGTAAGCCTTGTAATGGGTTCTCTCAGGGTATTATGGATCATAGCTTTAACCCACATTGAAAGTTGAAATATAAATTGGGGAAAGGGGAGGAATCTTCTTCTGAGTCCCAGGGCAGTGCTGAAGAGAAGTCCTCCCTCCAGACTTGTTCCCAACTGCTATCATTTGTTTGTTAAAGATCCTTTTGGATTTTGTATGCCAGTTTGTTAGGTTTTTAAATACATTTTAATTAAAATATGATTACATATTCTTCTCCCTTCCCTCTTCTTCCTCTAGGCCTTCCCATGACCCTTCCCTCCAACCTCTCCTGTATTTTCAGATTGATAGTCTCTTCTTTGAATATTATTCACACACACACACACACACACACACACACACACACACACACACACACAGAGGGAAGTGCCTGACTCCACTTTTGTTGTTTGTTGATATGTACTTTCAGGACTAACCACTTCGAACTGAATGTTCTGGCTCATAGAGAGAGAACAGGTTCATGTCCCTGCACTGACATAGAACCAGCCATTTTCCCAAAGGATCTCTGGCTTCTGTTAGCTGGGTGTTTTAAGAGACAATGCAGATTTCTGGGTGCCTGTTTCTCCTGTTTGTCACTCACGCTTTTCAGTGGATACAGCTTGAAATCATCCTTTTTTTTTTTTCAAGAGGAAAGAGACATCAATTCTCACCAATGTTTCCAATTCAAGCTTAAAGTCATGGGGATTGTAATCAATATCTTTTACTTTGCCTCTTTCTCTCCCTCAAATATGGATTTCTAATAACATTAATGTAATCATCATTTTTCTTTTCCTATGTTCAAAATGACATTACAGACATTTTATCAAGAGTAAGAATACTGTAGCTGATTTCTTCACGCCTCAGGTGTATAATTGCATTTCAACTTCAATTGCAGTAATTATTTCTGTGAGTAATTATGTAGCAAGATGTACTCTCAAATAACCACAAGATTTACTTTAATTCATTATGTGCTAATGGCATTATATTTTTTTTTAAGATTTACCTAATAGGGTTATCTAGAGCTTGTCTCCCAGGAGGAGGGAGGCGCCTGTATGACTTGGTTATCTAATCAGATCTTGAGTGTCATGGTGCACACTCCCTGAGTTCCTTTTCCTCTCAGCTCTTAGGTGTAATCACCAGAGCTGGCTCACAGCTCAATCCTCTTCTGGCCTGTCACCGAGTGTGATTAGCAGTCCTGACTAGCCCTTCGTTGCTATGGTCACTAGAGCTGTCCTCACAGTTCCATGTGACTGGGTGGAAATAATTGTCTAGATACACTGGCTAAATAAGTAGTGCGACAGGAGTGACCATATATGCAAACATACTAACATTCTCATTTTCTACAAGAAATAAAATTAAAACACCCCACTCTACTCTCTCTCCCTCTACTCTTCCATCATTAAACATTTCATACTATAACGAAGCTATTTCCACAAACCACAATTATCATCATTACTATTTTCCTTTTTAAGTTATCATTTTTCCTTGTAGCCGTCCCCCAATATCTATTTAAATGTCTTTGTTTTCTTAAAAAAAAAAAAAAAAGACAAAAAACTAACTACTAGGTCTTTTTTTTAACTATTAATACATGAATTGTCTTTTAGAAAATATTTATCTATGGCAGGACAGTGGTGGCACACGCCTTTAATCCCAGCACTCGGGAGGCAAAGGCAGGCAGATCTTTGTGAGTTCGAGGCCAGCCTGGACTACAAAGTGAGTTCCAGGAAAGGCGCAAAACTACACAGAGAAACCCTGTCTCAAAAAAAGAAAAAAGAATCTATCTATTTATTTTGTGCATGTGGTGTGTGTGGTGTGTGTGTGTGTGTGTGTGTGTGTGTGTGTGTGTGTGTGTGTGTGTGTGTATACAGTACTGGACGTGTGTATACACAGAACACACACACACACACACACACACACACATACACCATGTGTGTGGAGGTCAGAGGACAGTTGTGTGGAGTGCATTCTTGCCTTCTACCGCAGAGGTTCCTGGGATTGAACTCAGGTCATCAGGTAAGTAAGCAGCCCTGACTTTTCCTGCTGAGCCACCTCACTGGCTGAGTCATTCCTGCCTCAAGCCCTTGTCAGACTCTTGGTCCTTTGAGAAGCTAATGAACGATACTTATGCTCATTGTTGTCTCTGCCTCATCCCTTCCCTTTGCATGTGTATTCTCCTTCCAGGCTACAAGACTTGGAGCAGCCCCTACCAATGACCCCAAGAAGGTGGGCAAGAAGACCTCAGCACAAAGGGGAGTGCAAAGGTGTTCTGACCACACTGACTATGGTGTGAGAGTCTCCAGTCTTCTGTTCCTTCCTTCCTTTCTCCATCTTGCCTCTCTACCTTCTCCTGCACTAGAATCCTCTTCAGTGTCAGCTTCAGAAGCAACCTAGGTTGCAGAATTAAGCCTAGGCACTAGGCAGCCATCTCTGCTGTGGTATAAAAGCCCATGAGCTCTCCACTGATGGGCACACATTTGTTTTCCGGTTTCAGCTTTTACAATATGAGATTACCCTCTTACAGTGCGTGCTTTAACCAACCAGGCGTGCTCATGAACGTCTCACGGTACCATGTGGTGAAAGGGGCAGGGAAGCTCTCTAATGGAAAGGGCTGGACTTTGGCACAGAATTCCTCTCAGCTCCACTAGCGTTCTTAGACACCAGTGTGTTCAATGCAGGGCAGAGACTGAGAACAGAAAGTAAAAAAGCCAACAATACATAAATTGTACATTTTCCTGTCAGCAAAGCTGAAGAAGTAAAAAGGTCATATTTTGGCATTTATAATCTTAAAAAGGTCACATATTCACATCAGAGTAGTTCTGATGTCTTTAAAAATGATGCAGATTTAAGAGAAAGAAGTGGAGGTAAATTTGGGGCAATGTCTAGGTATAAGTGATGGTGAAGGATTTTCTCACTTTGCTGTCAATCATTTTTAAAACCCTCATGAGCCTTAGAACAAATATTTTATAGTAGATACGAAACCTAATCCAAAATGAACCACACTCTATGGCTTCTATTAGCATTCTAAATACATTAATTCTGTCAAAAACATTCTCTTTACCTGAGAATTGCATGAATTTATTTTTTTTCCTTTGGAGATTATTGATAAGCATATTCTAGATGTAAACTATACTAAACTAAACAATACACCAGGAATAAATTCGACATTGTCGTGTTTTATGTACATGTGCTTCTTGCTTAATCACTCCAGAGGAAAGTGTACACTTCTTCCAGCAAGCCTGTGGTCAGTGTGCAAACACATGACCACACGTCCTTCTCTAAAGAGCACACTCAGAATGCAGTGTCTGTGGAAACGGTCGCTGTAACTCTTCCAGTCTCAGGACACTGAACTTCCTTTCAACTTTACAATCACTTCCTCTAATTCTTTAACCATCCACTGTGTTTACTTTTCAGAGACCCTCACCCATTGCTGAAACCATGTTAATTCCTGTGGATCTTCTGGTCCTGTGGGCACTCCTCTTTGGAACAGATTCCCGTCATTTCAGGACACATTGAGAAAGGACACCTGTGCCTTAGATTTCTCACCACTGTGGTAAGTACTTGGCAGAAGAAGCAGGAGAGAAAGAACTTGCAGTTTTTGGTCCAGAGGCATGGATACAGTCCATCATTGCAAGGAAGGCACGTTGACGTAAGCAGCAGACATGTGAGGCATGGCAAGCCTTGAGGGGGCTGGTCATGCCTCTTCTGAGGTTTAGGAGTCAAAGACCTCAGTTGAAAGTGGCAATGTCCTGCAATTCCACAGGCCTAGTCCCCAGCACCTCACCTCTAGGTAACTCCCATTTCTGTAAGATTTCACGACCTCCCCAAACAACAGCATCATTTGGGGACTGAGCATTCAAACATACGGGCCCGTGGGAGTATTTGACATATAAAGCAACATGCTAGAAATACCTTTTGTCCTTTATCTCTCAAAATGAAGCTTAAACCTGCCTGCTGGAGTAGCTAATACATGACAGGCTGCCTTGGCTGCAGTAGCAGCTTTACCTGCCAATGCTGGATCACCCCCCCCCCCCCCCACCGGGCCACCTCCACCAAACAGAGGCATCCTTGTGTCTTCAGGCTGTGAACTATCAATGAACAGTGGGGAGCCCTTACTGTTTTCTGAGTTTGTCTGTTTTTATTTCTCATGGTGGCATCCTAGAGCCTCTATCTCGTATTCTGGAAAGCACAGGACTTGCTTGGCCTATGTTCTGTAGGGAAGTGCAGAAATAGAGAAGGAACACATTCAACTACTTACCCAAATGTGAGTACCAGAGCCTTGCTTTTCATGCCTTTTCTTGTTTTCCTTTTCACTAGTTCTTCTGTCTTTCTGCCAGGTCTAGGGGGATATCTCTTCATCTATCCTACCTCTAACAAAAGAAATGGAATATTCTATCTAAGCAGGAAGCCAGTGGGATTAGGCTCAAAATAGAAGAAAAGAAAAATCCAAAATTTTAATTCCAAATCTGAAATGATTTATAAGCAAATCGTTCAGTCAGCAGTGGAGCTGGTCTTGGCCCTAGGACTCCACTTTCTTCAGCAAGGCTCACCTCCTAAAGACTCCACAGCTTTCCAAAAGGGAGATTTAGTTTGGGACCTAATTGTCAGGCAAACTAGGATAAGTATGGTGGATGTTGGCAATGGGTCCCCTAAGTGTCACAGAAATCTAGAAGGGTCAGAAGTAGCAAAGTAAAAGGTTTCCCCTGCCTCATCTCAATCCTGAACTCTGGTAGGTGTTAACTCAACTTGTCACCCTTGCTGCTGTCCCCGCCATCAAGGTAACATGCCCCTTCATGTTTACCTGTCCATTTTGTTCTTGCTCTTACTTGTTAAATGTTTAATTCACTTTAAACTTCTCAACATTGGTATGCACGGTACTGTAGTGATGTCTCTAGGCACAATGGTATGCAGCAGATCTCTAGAACTGACTCACCTAGTACAAAGGCTTCAGCAAATAGGTTTCCTCTATACTTCCAGGCCCCAATCTCAAATCTAGCTATGAGAGAGATAACCCATAGAAAAAGAATCGTGTTGTATGTCCTTCTGTTGCAAGCTCATTCCAGCATCATGCCCTCCAGCTTCACTTTTTGTGGTGTATGGCAGGATTTCCTTTTTAAGGTTGAATAAAATGCTTCTTAAGATATGAAATTTAAATGATTAAGTACAACAAAGGAAAGGATGACCAGAGTGATGAGACAGCTTACAGATGGGAAAAGAATCTTCTCTAGTGACACATCAGACAGGGGATTACCATTTAGAATATATAAAGAACTGCAAAAATTGAATACCAAAGAACCCCTAACTCATCCAGTTAATACGTAGGCTACTGAACTTAGTGGACAGTTCTCAAAAAAATATAAACACAAAAATAAATTGGAAAATGTGTTCACCATCTCAGCTATCAGGGTCATTTTTGGGGATTTCATCTCACACCAGTCAGATAGGTCATCCTCAAGAAGACAAGTGACAATAAATGTCAGAGAGGATGTGGGGAAGCAGGAGTCATCACCCAGTGCTAGTGGGAATGTAAGTTTGTGCAGCCACTATGCAAACAGGTGTGGAGTTTGAAAAACAAACAAGCAATAATGAACCCACCATAGATTTAGCATTGTGAGAGAGAGAGAGAGTGTGTATGAAACTAACCAGGAAGACAATCATGAGAGGGAAGAAGTTATCTTAGAGGAGATGGACAATGGGGAGGGCAACAGGGTGACAGAGCAAACCCTGACACAGTCTTAGAAAAGGAAATGCTGAGTAACCATATGTATACAGTACCTTTAATTGATTAATTTTGTATCCAGCTCTTCAGTGGTTTCTGTATCTTGGCAAGCATGGATTGCACTGCATGGATACATACATACATACATACATACATACATACATACATACATACATACATATATTTGAGGTCCTGATTGTATCCTTTTAGATACATAACCACAAGTGGGATGTTGCATCCTACAGCAGTTTTGCTCATAATTCCACAGGGAACCTTTGTGCTGTTTCCATAGCTGCCTTGTGGCTTAACATTCCTACCAATCACACAAAGGTCCCACCCCCTTACTCTTGCCAGCCTTGCTAAGTTCTTATTTTCCCTCCCTTGTCTTCTTCCTTCCTTCTTTCTTTCCTTCCCCTTGCCCACTTTCTTGCTGACAGCTCTCCTAGTAGGTATGAGAAGACATCTCATGGTAGATTTGCTTGCATTTCTCTAAGAGTTAATAATGTATCTATCTTCCATTCACTTATGCTAATGTCTTCCATGAAGAATTATCTGCTCAACTTCTTTGGTTATATTTTTTCATTGTGTGTGTGGTGGCTACTGAGTTGTGGATACCTTTTATAAATTTCAAATTAATCCTTGATCACATATGTAGATGGATTCTTAATTCTCATCCAGAATTTATTTCAACAGAGAAATATGAGACACAAAAGAATTATAAAAGCAGTTCACGTTCCTCCATCTTGATTTTAAAATTGTGCAATTGCTACAGTTATATCATAAAAACTTTCTGCATGTCTTTCCTGTCTTAATGTTATTAAGAAGTATAAAGAGCTGTGATATCAAATTGGCACGAGCAGTGAATTTACTAAGACAATGTATAGGTACTGGTTAAATTGCCCTTCACAACAAGCCATGTAATGATCATGGATAATGTTATCTCAAGCCAAGTTTAAATCTCTGGGCACTGCAGATCACTCTACACAGAGCTGAAGAGATGTTCCCATTTGGTCTTCACAGGTTTCTATGGAAACACCTTTTGAGATGGCCTTTACTAGAAGAGAAAATTTTGTTTTATTTTAAACAGAATGACAACACATTGTACTTATCTATGCAAAGCAAAAATGTTTGATGGATTTTTGAACAGAGTATAAAATGTGATTTTATCATTTGTCTCTCAAAAGAGCCAACATCATTAGCGACAACATGCCCAAGAGTTGCCACCTGAGAAGGGACTTCTTTCTCCTTGGATAAAGGGCATGAATATTTTCTATTATTACACTTTGGAAGTTATTCTGTATTGCCATGCCAAACGCAGGCAACACATACTTAATGACTTACAAAATTTCACAAACTTCAATTGAATTTTTAATTAAATTTTGTTTTTAATTTTTCCTATTTATTATTAAAATGGTATTTTCTGAGGAAAAAACCCACAAAATACACAAATGTTCATCCTATCTATATAAACAAAGCCTTCTAAGAATAAACTTGGAGCAATCATATAAAGTTCATTCAAATATTTACCTCCAAATTTTTAAGACTAAATTTAAATGCTTGTGTATCTTGTCTGTGACATTTAAAATTCTCTGTTTCAACTACACCTAGTGTCAGCTCTGGTGTGTCCATTAAGGAATGTATTTCCATGGCCTTTCCATATTCCTATGACCTTGACTCCTGATGTGAAGGGCATTTATTACACACACACATTATACCTCAGATGCAAAGTGGCCAGTGCATCATCCAAGAATTACAGCAGTTCCTTGGGGGGAATAACTGTGGCAAGAAACCCATACACCTTCATTTATGTTTCACATTTCCAAAAATGATGCTCAAAACTATTTCATTAGCTGAATCTATTAAAACAGCTAACTAGGTAAAGGTGGCCAATTCCTGAAACAGACCAAGATGAGGACAGAGGTTGAATGCTGTAAAATATTATTTTAAGTTATGTTACTTTTGTTTATGTTGCATTTGTTTAACTCTGTGAAACTGTGTTACTGTGCCTGTCTGAAACACCTGATGGTCTAATACAGAGCTGAATGGCCAATAGTGAGGCAGGAGATAGAATAGGTGGGGATGGCAGACAGAGAGAATATACAGGAAGAGAAATCAAGGAAAAAGAAGGAACCAAAGAAGGAGGGGGACTCCAGGAGCCAGCCACCTAGCTGCACAACCAGCAACAGAGTTAAGAAAGAAATGTATACAGGAATAGAGAAAGGAACAAGCCTAGAGGCAAAAGGTAGACAGGATAATTTTAAGTTAAGGAAAGCTGACAAGAAAGAAGTCAAGCTAAGGTTGAGCATTTATAAGTAATAATAATCCTCCATGTATGATTTATTTGGGAGCAAAGGGGTGGGTGCCCCAAAAGAGCAAAAACAACCAACAACAGTTGAATCTGAAAATGGCATCTTTGGAAATTTCTTTGTACTGTTGTGATTTTCAAACTGAACAGTGAGGATACATTCTACAGTTGTCATTGTATGAGCACCAGAGTATTTACACAAACCTAGAAGTGTACGTCAATCAGTCAGTAAGGCCTCTTGACATAATCAAGAGGTGTAGTAAACACGAGATGAGTGAGGCTCATCCTGGTATAGCCTGCTGTGCATTTATAGTAATGTTAAAAACATAAGTATGAGTGCACTCTAAAATAACAATTAAAAGCAAATACACAAACCAATAACACAGATGCACACAAACAGGTATTTTAGAATAAATATTAGCTGACCAGGATAATTATCTCATGCATAATACAGGATTGAGTCAAAATAGAGCTGCACCCTGATTTCTTTCCTCCATTACTATGTATGTCTTTGTCCATTTAAGAGAGAAGTTCATTGCAGATTCACAGATAAAAGCTTAAGAGGGACAGAAAGTAAGAGAGCCATGCAGCTTCAATTAGGCATCAGCCTCACGGTGGACAAGCAGCTACTGGGAATAAAGGAGGCAGGAGACCTCAGAGAAAGAGTAAGGAAGCACAGACCACCAGGAAGAGTGTAACTCAGCTCTGGCCAGCTTCCCAAGGAAGACAGAAGAGGAGAAAACAAAGAATGCTATGTTTTACTAGTCAGGGTTGGAAAGTCAGGCAGATTCAGCAGAGATGTGTGGCAGCCCTGGAGTGACTGTGCCACGGGCAGGATCTCTGGGAAGGAAAAGTCCAATATCCCATTAAAAGGCACAACTTCCTCCCATTTCCTTAGTGAGACTTCAGGTGATTCCAGGAGTGAGGGGATCCCTTAGCCAGGTAACTGACCTACCCAGCTGGATTAATTCTTTTATATTTTAGCTAGCTTGGAATGCTAGCCCCTTCCCCAAGGCCAGAGAATAGCTTCTTTGCTATGGATATCGCTCTGTGTAAATAAAGTTCTGATTGGCCAGTGGCCAGGCAGGAAGTATAGGCAGGACAAGAGAGAAGAGAATTCTGGGAAGTAGAAGGCTGGAGAGAGACACTGCCAGCCGCCGCCATGAAAAGCAACGTGTAAAGACACTGGTAAGCCACAAGCCATGTGGCAAAGTATAGACTAACAGAAATGGGTTAATTTAAGATAGAAGAAGTAGATAACAAGAAGCCTGCCACGGCCATACAGTTTATAAGCAATATAAGTTTCTGTGTGTTTACTTGGTTGGGTCTGAGTGACTGTGGGACTGGCGGGTAAGAGAGATTTGTCCTGACTGTGGGCCGGGCAGGAAAACTCTAACTACAAATGGCGTCCAACATGTTGGCAAGAGTTTCCACCTAAAACCTGAGAAAAAAAGATTCTAAAATGGAGCTAAATACAGCTTCCTAGTTGTCTCTCTCAAGTTAGCAGCAGCCTGCCTGTTTGAGCTACTATGGCGGGTTCCTGGCGTGTGCGTCTGACCTGCAGTGTGGCGGAAATGAGCTGCACTTTACTCTGCTGCATGGTGGATTTAGGCTTTGCCAGTTAAAAAAAAAAAAAAAAAAAAGATTTCTGGGCTATGCGCTGCTTTGATAGAACTGCTTCTGATAGTTGATGGTACACATGGCTCCAGACCCAGAGCTGGTGGTAAACTGTACGACCGCCATGTTGGGAAGCTGAGGTAGTCAGAGCCAGCAGCCACAGAGACGTTTCAATCTTACAAAGATGGATATTACCCAGACAATCTGGTTTATGTTGTCTTTGGGATTTTTAACTACACAAAATGATTTGATTGTAAATGCTGTTGAGTTAAACAAATATGTAAATTTTAAAGGTACCTTGACTTCAAAATTTGGATATAAGGATATGTTGCTTTGGAAAAGAGTCTCTGCTTTTGTTTCCACAGAAAGCCAGAGGCTATGGGTTTTTTCCAGATTAAGATACATCAGGTTTGATCAGCCAAGACCGCCTGAAAGGTCTCCGATGACACCATGGCCCAGATGATCCAACATCCAGAATAGTTTCAAGGCAACTGGTTCAGAGGTTTACCCTCACAGACTACTTCATAATCCTAAAATTTTCTTTGTATCACCATAAGATACAGTGCCCCCCTCCAGCAGGAAGTAGTAAGAGAAACGCCCAATTTCCCAAAATTATCAAGCTGGCTTTGGAGATGGAATTGGCTCGCTCCTTCTCTAAACCCAGATCTATTGTTAAAAGAAAAGGTTAAGAGTTTCTTGTGTCCCAAATCAGAAGAGCCCTCTGATGTGATACAGAGAAAAACCACTATTTTATTTAAAACAGGTTGATTATAAATGCAATCTCTTTCTAAAGATAAAAAGGGGATATGATGTAGATATGATAGGATGAAAGGGTAGATTAATGAACTTACTTCTAAAAGAGCAACAACTCATTTAAAATGTTTTACATTGGTATAGATTTTAGTCTATTGACTAAAGTTAATTTTGTTATACTGTGTGTATATTTCTACTCCTGTTTAAGGTATTATGTTTGTATAGCTCATTTTAAATTGAAATGAATAATTAAAAATAGATTAATAATTAGTCATCTATGATAATCATACTCGTAGCCAGGTTAGTTAAGTCTTCTAGATATATATATATATAGAGAGAGATTTCAGATAGATAGGTAATCTTCAAATACTTCAAAGACCTACAGAATATGGCATTTAAAATACTTTTAAAATTTAGACTTTCTGGACAGTGAGACATGTCTGCTCCTGGCAGCACCAATTTACTTCAGAGAGGAAGATGGGCATTGAAGATACTTCATATGGAATTTATCTTCACCTTGGCAAAAATAGCCATTTGGGCAAGAAACTGTTCTTGTCTGGACTGCTTGATCAACTGGACGTGCAGAACCCATAGAAAGATGATCACTAAACTTTGCTTGACAAAATGGTCCTTCAGGTTCCTGCTTTGCAGAGGAAACTGCCAGACAATCTACAGGACACTGAGAGAAGTGACCAAGAGACTCTAGCCCTGTGGGCTGAAGACAAATGCCCCAACTTTACAAAGGAACATTAGGTGACTGTCCAGGCTGCCAGCTGTCTCTGTCTACCCTGCAAGACTCCCGAAAAATGCTTGCATCCTTCTCCAGGTTCTTAGGTATTATTATATCCTTCTGAGGTCTTTGATGTGGTTGAAGACTAGATAGTTATAATTTCCTCAATTATGATAAAAGATAAGTTAGATATAAAACCTTGGACTCACAAATATATGATAGATAGGATATCTTCTTTAATATTGTAACTATAATACTTGCTTGATAATTGTTTTGTTATATGTAATTGTACTATGTAAAAGTTAAAACCTTCCTTAAAATAAAAGAAAAGGGGAAGTTCTATGGATATCGCTCTGTGTAAATAAAGTTGTGATTGGCCAGTGGCCAGGCAGGAAGTATAGGCGGGACAAGAGAGAAGAGAATTCTGGGAAGTAGAAGGCTGGAGAGAGACACTGCCAGCCGCCGCCATGAAAAGCAATGTGTAAAGACACTGGTAAGCCACAAGCCATGTGGCAAAGTATAGACTAACAGAAATGGGTTAATTTAAGATAGAAGAAGTAGATAACAAGAAGCCTGCCACAGCCATACAGTTTCTAAACAATGTAAGTTTCTGTGTGCTTTCTTGGTTGGGTCTGAGCGACTGTGGGACTGGTGGGTAAGAGAGATTTGTCCTGACTGGGCCAGGCAGGAAAACTCTAACTACACTTCTTAGTTGGACTTTTTCTCTTATTTTGAAAATAGTAGGACAAATTTCCCCAGAAAGGCATTCCACTATATCTCTTCTTATAGAGAAAAAAAGTTACCCAAAGTCTCCCCTCTTTGGATTATTGTCTCTTCTCTCTGCAAATTTTTGTTGCCTACCCTAGATTTTATACTAATTCATATTCCGTGGAACTCCATTGAGCTAGGCAAAATTTCTCTTTGTGGCTGCATTATTCGAGTTGACTTAAAGTTATAGGTATTTAACATGTTCCCAGTCGGCTATATTTCTGTACGTGTCTTGAACATTGCCCTATGGTTGCTCCTACCCCATTACTCCATTTGATTCACTGGGATCCTCATCACTTTTGTTTAACAGAAGTTCTTTGTGGAAATGGCCAGCATGGGCTTTGATCTCAGTACCCAGTATCTCCTTGCTTCCTGACAGGAGGCCTTGTCTGACCCTGTCTGAACATTTGGACAGCTACGGTGACAGTTTTTACCCATCTGCTGAAAGCTTAACCTTTGGATAATGTGAACTGTCACCATCCACTGAAACTTCACAGGAGGTAGCAATAAAGTATCAAGGGAAATTAATCCCAGCCTCTGTGTGCTGCAGTACATTGTCCTGAAGATGCCCCTAGTTCCTTTTCATGAAATTTAAAGACATCATGACACCAGATAGAGCAAACCACTTCACCTTTGTCCCACAGCTAAAAATACATGCTCCATATATAGATATTCAGTTCAGAAAATGGGCTTCTCTTCAGCTGGGACAGTTGATCTTTTAAAGACGTAATAACTGCACCTAGAAGTTATAAGCTCAGATGTAAAAGTGGAGATGGGATATTTTATGGAATGATGATTTTTTTGCAGTGGAACCAGTGGTCTCATATTTTATAGCATAGTATATGAAAAACAAACTTATACATTATTCTTTTGCAATGTCATTTATTTCCATTATCTGAAAATATTTATTTCAAAGTTGTTCTAGAAGACCTGTTCCTTTTGGACTTAAGATTTCCCCAACATTGACAACTTTAGGCCAGGCGGTGGTGGCACACGCCTGTAATCCCAGCACTCGGGAGGCAGAGGCAGGTGGATTTCTGTGAGTTCGAGGCCAGCCTGATCTACAGAGCTAGTCCAGGACAGGCTCCAAAGCTACAGAGAAACCCTGTCTCAAAAAGCCAAAAAAAAAAAAAAAAACAAAAACATTGACAACTTTGGCTGCCATGAAGGATGAAGACTTTAAAGTCACAGTATTATGAAGCAGTGTTAGTTGAAGGCACTAAGAAACAATTACTGTCTAGAACAAATATTCAGTGTTTAAATGGAAAGAAAGAAATGAAAAGAGAAAAGAAACTGCCAATGGCCAGTATCACATTTCCACAGTCTTTGAGGTGTTCAAATAGCCACACACTAAGTATCATAATGTGTTTGTCCAAAAGCCGAAAAATAACCATTATTATTTTCACCTTTTAGACACACTTGAAAGTTTAAGATTACTGCATGAAAACAAAGATTATTTCTGTTGTTGACAAATAGGTAGTGTTGGATGGCTGTGTCTATTTTGGGTATAGCAGGAGCCCCTGGTTCTGGAGAACCCCTTTACACTCTACTGTAAGTTGACTTCCCCTACATCCGTTTATTGAAGTGATCTGCTTAGTGGACCAGCTACAGCAGTAGTGCCACTATTTAATAGTTATAGGAGGTCTCAAAGGTATAATTCAGATTCATGGCTAATTACCTCACATCAACTTGCAGCTGTTTTTGTATTTAAATTAATTGTGTCTCTAAATAGAATTTTTCCAGAGAATACAAATAATTTAGTTATGTGTGTGTGTGTGTGACTCAGTTGAAGACTGAAACTGAAGGAATTGTTTTTGCTTGCTGAAGTACATTGTTCTCCCACAAAACTTCCACAACAGATGCCCATAGCCAAGGTGGCTTTGAAACTGGTTCTCTGGAAGTGTGGCAGCCCTGTGTGTGAAGTCATGGAGCCTGTAGGACCAACCTTTCTGGGAGTCTGTGGGAGAATCTCTCTGTCTCTTCTAGATTCCACAGGTCCCTGGTCTTCTTAGTTTGTGCCTTCATCTCTGCCTTCATCTTTGTGTGTCCTCCCCTCTGCCTGAGTTCAAATGGTCTTTCTGTTTTAAAGACACTGCTCCCTGGATTTAGGGCTCACTGAATCTTATCATGTTTATTGAGCTCTGTAAATTGATTATATTTTCAAAGATGCTATTTCCAGTGCAGGTAAGGGAAGAGAAGCAGAGCCAGAATTCAGACCTTTTTAGAGGGATAATTTAACACGTGACACATTGATTTTTCCTAGTTTTTCTGTGATAGACTTACAATGCTAAGTACTTAAGCTCCAATCACATTACTACTTATATTCACATATTCAGTAAAAGCGAAACTGTAAGATTTGCTTTTGTCTCTAAATCTCAGCTTTTTGCTGAGCTGTGATCAGTCGCATCCAATAAGATGGTCTAAGCTGAGATAAAAAAAGTCTTTCCATTTAACCTGTATGCCTAGTCTGGAGGAGCCCCTCTGCGTCCCCATGGACAGTTTTCAGATGAGATGCATGTTTCCCTCAGTGGTATGCTGGCAGGTACCCTGCAAGAATCAGCTGTAAAGTATCCAAAACTACAGAAGCAGAGGAAGCTGAAAAGTGGCGCTACTGGGAGCATTTACACCACAAAGTTTTCTAAATGGTACAAACCAAGGGCTTCCTCTCAGCAGCCCAGATGCTGGACCCTCATCAACACAGCTCTACACAGCTCAAAGCAGCTGCACATTGTCGATACACTTTGGGTGGTTTAGCAGTTTAGGAGGAGACTTAATTACTTAATCTTGCTCACCTACAGATACTGTTATTTCTTTTAATAATTATTCCCTTAAATAATGTTCAGGGCAAGAAAGATAACCACAAAACTGAGACTGTGTGTTGGTCTCCAACCATGAATGTCAGGCAACACAAATAAGATGAGAATTTTAGAACTGTCACCAACTTGTAATCTACATGATATAGGAATGTGATCTAGTTTCAGAAAGGCATAAAAGTAATAGGATGGGCTGTACAACCTACACTGGCAATCTGAAGAGTAGCCATGAATCTGAATTCTGCAATGACCTCCTCTAACTATTAAATAGTGGCATTACTACTGTAGCTGGTCCACAAACATTTGCCCATCATGTGTGTAGACAGAATTGCAGTGCAAATGTAGAAATTGAATGTTTGCGTGTATTTGCAAATAAAAGTTCAGTTTTAGAAATAGCTCAAGGTAGATGATGCTGAGGACAGATCCAGCCAGAACCATCATACTGGGTCTTGAGCACTACGATTCTACAGGAAATGCCACATACAGGTAACACTTTCATTTTTTTAAAGCACAGCAACCTTTCTAGTAAACCAAACAGCTTTCTGGAATGAATGCAGTCTTCCTACCATGAAATTGATTGAGGAGCCACAGTTGAGTCTCTCATAGGAGAGGTGCAACCTAGCTAGGTTGACAAATGCCAAGTTCATGGAGAAAGAATGAGAGCCACAGGAAATTCCTTTATCACAGGGAACCACTGGGCATTGTTCATTACCATGCCTCCTGGAGAAACAGGCTGAGCTTCAGGAGTTCACTTCTGTAGGAAAGCTGCTGTCATTCAGCTGTCCAAAAGCTGGGAGCTAATCAGTATCCCTCTCACTTTTTTGAGAATTACTTCAGGAATATCATATGAAAATCTAGATTCCTGAATTCTCCGAAAGTTCAGGGGACGAGGCTGTGAGAAAATGTGTGCTTGGACTGCAGCTGTGTGATCCTAGTGAGTGCAGCACAATGTCTCTCTACAGGGGTGCTGGCAGTCATTGCCTCCTCAGCTACACTAGGGACTGCTGTCTCTTCTTAGGAAATTATTTCATATGTACATACAAACTGACTGGATTCACTGTGGCATTTTCATACATACCTGTCTGCTTTGGGTTGTTTATGTGTTTCCCTCCCTGACTACCCTCCAGTCCCTCCTTCCCCCTTTCTTCCAAAACTGTCCCCCTTTCAACTTCTATCCCATGGAGTCCAAGACCTTTCCTTCCCCATGTCCTTCGTAGGTTCTTCCTTCTCCTGTCATGGTCCTTTTCATGAGTTGTACATACATATGACCACACTCACACATGTGTGTGGGCACATACACACACACACACACACACACACACACACACACACACACACACACACACACAGACACACAGAGAGAGAGAGGGAGAGAGCAATTGACATTTATTCTATATGTGAGAGACAACCTGTGGTATTTGATCTCTAAAACTTATTTCATCCAACATAATAATCTCTATTTCCATCAAGTATGCATGTACCAGTTTTCCTTTTCTTCTTGTCTGTAGGTGAACATCTAACCTGGTTTCAGTTAGCTGTTGTGAGGAGGGCAGTATTATGCATGATGTGCAAATATTAATATTGAAGGCCATGATCCTGATTAAACATTAGTCTTACTATTTTATCAAACATTTATTGTATGTAAAGGCACTGGTTTGATGAAAATTAATAAAAAAAATCGTTTGTCTTGTGGTGCTGGTTGGTGTATGGAAAGACACACATGATAAACCAAAGTGAGTGGTGTAAGTGGTGTGCTGGTCAGTTGAAATCTGACAGCTGTGGTCCTAGAAAATGACTATTTTGTATGGTTTGACTTAAATTTTACTCTTTTAAAAGATTGACCTATTTTATGTGTGTGAATGTTTGCCTGTGTGTATGCATGTGCACCACATACACACCGGGCACCCCTGAATGCCAGGAGAGAGTGTTAAATTCCCTGGAATTGGAGTCACAAGTTACTGGGAGCTATCATGTGGGTGTTGGGAACCGAAGCAGAAAGCAGGAAGTGATCTTTAAGGGCTGAGCCATCTCCAGCGCCATCATCCTGAGATTTTAGAAAATGACAAGCAGATAATCAATGCTTCCCACCGTGATGATAATGGACTAAGCCTCTGAAATTGTAAGGGAGTCACCCTAAATTAAATGTTTTCCTTATAAGAGTTGCCATGATTATTGTGTCTCTTCACAGCAGTAAAAACCCTAGCTAAGACAGGTATATAGAAGAATTAAGAACTGGGTGGGAGTGGGGGGCTAAGGAAATGGTAAAGTGCTTGCCATGTAAGCATGGGGACTTTAGTTGAGATCCCAGTACCGTGTAAAATCTAGCACAGCATAGTAGTGTGTACTTGCAATTCTGATGCTGAGAAGACATAGATGGGAAGATCTCTAGGGCTCTCCAGCCAGTCAGTGTAGCTGAATCGCCAAGTTCTAGGTCCAATGAAAGATGCTGTCATAAAAAGTATGGTAGAGAGTGACTGAGGAAGATAGATACTCAATGCTGACCTCTGACCTCTCCACACACATGAATAGAGGTGCATAAAAACTTTCGGGCATGTACAGACACACACACACACACACACAAATTGAGAACTATTGAGTGCCTACTATGTGTGGTGATATTGTGTTCCCCAAAATACTGTACACCCTAATAAACTTATCTGGGGTCAGAGAACAGAACAGCCACTAGATATAGAGGTCAGAAAATGGTGGCAGAAATCCTAGCATTCCAGAGGCAGAAATCTGTCACGACCACCTCGACCAGCAAGGAAGATGCAACATCGAGCTCTTCTTTCAGCAGTTTACTCAGGAACCTTGAACAACCTTCTGACCCTGGGGAAGGCCCGCCCACGACCTACATAGTCCCTGGGTGGCCAACCCCAGCCTGCCATGTGGGCACTGCGGATAGGTCCAGGTTCACAGAAGCAAGCCAGATCCTAGGACCAAGCCAAATATGGAGTTGTTTACTCCCAAGAGCACTCACCATCGGGAAGGTGGGGGCGGAAGCCAGTGCCATCTTATGGGTGCGGCTGTGCGCAGCTCTCTACAGAAATCCATCTGGTTCTCTATGAGTTCAAAGCCACACTGGAAACAGCCAAGCATGGTGACTCATGCCTTTAATCTCAGGAAGTGATGGCAGAAAGCTATATAAGGCGTGAGGACCAGGAACTAGAGCTGGTTAAGCTTTTAGGCTTTAGAGCAACAGTTCAGCTGAAATTCAGAGGCTTCCAGTCTGAGGAAACAGGATCAGCTGAGGAATTGGCAAGGTGAGGTGGCTGTGGCTTGTTCTGCTTCTCTGATCTTCCAGCATTCATCCCAATACCTTGCTCCAGGTTTATTTTCATTAATAAGACATTTTAAGATTCGTGCTACAACTATGCAGCAAATACTAAACAGGTATTGACATGTCACATGATGTTGCGATGATTTGATACACTATGCATAGGCAGCCCCACCCCCAGGCCATACACACCATTCAGTGTGCATCTGGTTCATTTAGAGACTAATGCAGCTAGCCAAGCTAAAGAGAGCAAGTACCCAAGGGAAACTTTACCAGACAAAAATAAAACCAAGTGCCTAGAAACAGCTTGTTCTGTTCCCTCCTTGCCCCTGTTACCCTCATGTACACTCTGCGTGCTCCTCATGAGCAAAAACCACTTTGTCACCTCTGTGAAGGGTTGAACACCACGCTCTTGTGAAGTCTGTTTAGACTGTTTTATTAAGCACTCAACCCGATCTAAAAGGCTTTATGGAGTTCAAGTAAGTTATCCTCAGAGGGCCTGTGGTATGAAGCTCCTCCATGCCCAAATTCATGTAATCACCAATGTGGTCTTAGGGTGGGACCTTTGGGGAGAGAGATGAGGTCATGAGGATGAGGCTTCACTTCATCAGGGACTGACAGCATCAGGTGGCACTTCTTTCCTCTTCAACCTTGTGAGTACAGCATGTGCTCCCTTCACAAGAGTGGTTCACTATCCAGGAGCCACATAGCACCCTCATTAGAATTCCCAAACTCCATAACTATAAGAAGTAAATCTCTATTATTTATGCATTCCCATCCTGTGGTATTTTGTCATGGTAGCAAAATGAACTAAGAGCAAAGGTCATATTGATCCATTAAAATTGGATGTTATTTTCACTTAGTCATATATTCATAAGATGGCTTGATTGTTTGTTTGCTTATTGAGATAGTGTTCTACATAGCTCACTCTAGCCTGAAACCTGCTATCTAGCCAGAAATGACCTTGAACTCCTGGTCCTCCTAATTGCTAGATGACAGGTCTACATCAGCATACTTTTTGCTTGTAAGTTTGTTGGTCTGTTTTTTTGAACTTAATCTTAATGCATAGCTCAGCCTGGCCTAGAACTCAGTATGTAGCCCAGGTTTGTCTTGAATTCATAGCAATCCTTCTGCCTCAGCCTCAGGTGCTAGGATTAAAGATGAGAACCAGAGAAGCCAACTAAGACATCTTACTTTAACAGAAATTTGGGTATAGGGTGTGCAGTGCAGTGTGAGGTAAACCAGCAAATCAGGCCTGCATTTGGACACTGAGCTCTACACCTCAGGGGATTTGAACAAAGCAATAAAGCCCTTAGATATTACCTTCCTCTGTAGTGAAAAAAATATAATGAAAAATAAGTGTAACAATATTTTATAAATGGAAAACACTATGAAAAGATTCAGGAATACATACTGGTCTGTAAGTCTTGTATGTGTGTACATATGAGCTCTATGTAAGAAAAGATCACAAATTAGGAATAAAAACACTCAGAAGTATATATTAATTTAGAATGAGGAACAATAATAAGTCATAGATAAGATGTTAACTATTAATGACATTATGAGCTCACTAAAGTAATGTGGCCTATGACCTTTTCACACAGTACAATTACTGAGTATTGTAGCTTACATTAAAATTATTCTTGATGTTGAGGATTAAGTGTGTTTGGACAGGTGTGCAAAACATTCACCCACTATCCCCACATCATATAGAATAGTTTTATTTCTCTAAAATTCCTTTGTGTTCCACACAGTCAATCCTTCCTTCTCCATAACGGTTAGTTATTTGTCAACTTGACATACACTATAGTCATCTGGGAAGAGCAGACCCCATTTGAGTAAATGCCTTCATTACACTAGCCTATAGGTATGACTGTGGGACATTTTCCTAATTAATGGTTGATATAGGAGCGTGGGCCACCCTTGGGCAGGAGGTCCTGGGTTGTACAAGAAAGCAATCTAAGCAAGTATCTTAGTTAAGGCTTCTGTTGCTGTGATAAAACACCATGATTGAAAGCAACCTGGGGAGGAAAGGGTTTATTCAGCCTACAGTTCCACATCACAGTCCAACACTGAGAAAATCAGGGCAGGAACTGATGCAGAGGGTACGGAAGAGTGCTGCTTACTGACTTGCTCCATATAGCTTGCTCAGACTTCTTTCTTACAGCATCCAAGACCATCATCCCAGGGGTGGCATTCCCCACAGTTTAATTCTCTCACATCAATTATCAACCATGAAAAATGTCCCACAGGTTTGCCCACAGGCCAATCTGACAGAGGCCATTTTCTCATTTAAAGCTCCCTCTTCTGAAGTGACTCTAGCCTGTGTCAAATTGACATAAAATTAGCCAGCACAGCAAGCCACAAGGAGCAAACCAGCAAGTAGCATTCTTGATGCCCTCTGCTTCAGTTCCTGCCTCCAAGTTCCTGCCTTAAGTTCCTGCCCTCACTTCTGTCAA